>NW_027508722.1:2350000-2355000 GCF_051911475.1 Siphateles boraxobius | reverse complement strand
TCATGATTGTCAGTTTATTATTTTGGGTTTCTGGATACCTTAACATTATCTTTTCCATGGCATCCATAAATATTGGATCTTTTAACATCAATGGATGTCGGGACACAACAAAGAGACTTGCTCTGTTTAATTATTTGCAACTTAAAAAGGCAGACATTATTATGCTTCAAGAGACTCATTCTGACTTACAGAATCAGACACAGTGGAATTGTGATTGGAAGGGAAATATTTTAATGAGCCACGGGACTAATCTTAGTGCTGGTGTTGCTATACTTTTTTCTCCATGTGTCTTTAATCAACCAGTTATGTTTGAGATAATACCTGGTCGACTTTTAAGAGCAGATATTATGGTTGGACAAATAGGGTTTTCTTTTTTTAATGTATATGCTCCAAATGTTGGACAAGAGCGTAAGATATTTTTTGAAAAGTTGTCAGATGCCTTGTCACAGTGCCCACAGGATAATGTTGTGGTAGTTGGAGGTGATTTTAACTGCACTATAAACCCCGATTTAGATAGGAATCACGATGAACCTCACTCAAGTTCTGCAGAAGTTTTAAAAAATGTTATTGGTTATCATGATCTTGTTGATATATGGAGAGATAGTTTTCCTGGGGTTAAACAGTATACCTGGTTAAAAGTTAACTCAAATTCTTTGTCTGGAGCGAGACTTGACCGATTTTACGTTGCAAAGAGTAATAGTGGTAGGTTTTATAACAGCCTAATAGTACCATCTTTTCTATCTGACCATCATTATATCTCCGTGGCTGTTTCTGTCCTGTCTTCTAAAACTCACAAATCACACTGGCACTTTAACAACAGATTATTACAGGATCACTCTTTTATTCACTCTTTTGGCTTTTTTTTGGCAATCTTGGAGAGAGGAGAGATGTAGTTTTCCTTTATTAAGTCAGTGGTGGGACATAGGCAAAGTGCATATTAAGTTGTTTTGCCAACAATATACTGCCCATAACACCAGAACTCTCAGAGAAAAAATGAGATCTCTTGAAGAAGACATTCTGAGACAAAGTGACCATGGTGACTCTGCTGATTCCATTGAGAGGAATAAATTCCTTCTAAAGACTTTGTTGGAGGAGCAAGGAAAAGCAGCTCTCTTAAGGACCAGATATTCTCAATTAAATGAAATGGACACTCCCTCTGCATTCTTCTTTGGTCTGGAAAAAAAACCAAGAGAACATAAGTACTTCCATAAACTGAATTTACCACAGGGTGGTGTGACAACTGACCAGCAGGAAATCCGTACTCATGCACTTTCCTTTTATGAGGACCTCTACTGTGCTGAATTATGTGATAAATCAGCAGCAGAACAACTTCTGTGTGATTTACCACAGTTATCAGAGGAAGATCAACATATCCTTGAGAACCCTATATCCTTTGCTGAACTTTCTCTTGCCGTCCAGGAGCTGAGCCCTGGGAAGTCGCCTGGTCTGGACGGTCTTTCATCGGAATTCTATCGTGCCTGCTGGGATTTGATTGGAGAGGACCTGTATGCAGTCTTCCTGGAAAGCTTTAATCGAGGGAAACTTCCATTGAGTTGTCGGAGGGCAATCATAACATTGATCCCAAAAAAAGGAGATCTTGGGTTCCTTAAAAACTGGCGACCAGTGTCACTGATTTGTGTTGATTTTAAAATTTTATCTAAAACACTAACTAATAGACTTAAAAAATATATGTCCAATGTAATCCATGAAGATCAGTCATTTTGTGTCCCTAAACGTACAATTTTCGATAATCTTTTTCTCGTAAGAGACATTATTTCAGTTGCTCAAAGGCACAAATTGGACATTGGTTTCCTCTCCTTGGATCAGGAAAAAGCTTTCGACAGGGTGGACCATCTTTATTTGTTCAAGACCCTTGAAGCTTTTGGTTTTGGTGCCAATTTCATTTCTCTTGTCAAGCTACTGTACAGTGACATTTACAGTATGTTACGAATTAATGGGTCTTTAACTAGACCTTTCTCTGTGACTAGGGGAATAAGACAAGGATGTCCTCTGTCTGGTCTTCTGTACTCTATTTCCATTGAACCTCTGCTAGTTATGCTGAGGAAACAGTTGTGTGGTATTGGTGTCCCAGGTTTCCCAGAAGTAGCCCCGGTGAAACTTACAGCGTACGCAGATGATGTGACAGTAATAATCAAGAGCACTGATGATGTTACTAAACTTATTTCTTGTTTGAACAAGTTTCAGAATGCTACATCTGCTCGTATTAACTGGGATAAATGTGCATCCTTTTTGTCGGGAGACTGGGTGGATATAGGACCACCTCACTTGCCACAACAGTGTAAATGGGTTCAAGATGGATTTAAAGTGCTTGGTGTTTTTTTGGGGATAGCCCAATACACTGAAAAGAATTGGGAGGGATTAGCAAATCGGGTAATCGGTAGATTACAGAAATGGCGATGGCTTCTCCCACAGCTCTCTTTCAGAGGGAGGTGCTTGATTATCAATAATCTGGCTGCCTCAATGCTATGGCACAGAGTAACTGTTTTAAATCCTCCGAAGGAGTTGCTTATTACCATTCAAAAAGCTTTTGTGGATTTTTTTTGGAACGGTTACCATTGGCTTATTCCTGGTATACTTTACCTTCCTGTGGCTGAGGGAGGTCAAGGACTAATACATATAGAGTCAAAAATACTAGCAATGAGATTACAAACTTTACAGAGGCTTTTGTATTGTTCTGCTCCTTTACGATGGGTTACATTTGGGTTGTCTATATTGAAAGATTTAGGTGGGATAGGCCTAGATAAACAGTTGTTTTTAATGGAAAAGCCCTTTGAGGAAAAAGCACACGTTTTCTTCCCTAATTTTTACATGTTAGTAATTAAATCGTGGAAATATTTAAATTTTTCAAGAACAGAAGATGTACACTATGGGCTTTCTGAGCCTTTGTTTTTTAATCCTCTTATAAAGCTACCATCTAATGTGTCTTGTTTTGTTCCACATTTTTTAAATGCTGGAGTCAGTAAAGTTATGGATTTAATTGATTTGACACAGTGTCAGTGGCGAACTGAGTTGTCACTTGCTGCACAGGTTAAATTAAAATCTCTGAGAACTGTGGATAGGATAATTAATTGTATTAGGGATGCTTTGCCCCCTGCATTAATGTCCTGTATAAACTCAGCCCTGGTAGATGGTTTTACACCTCAGAACTTCCCTGAGCTGAAGGTGATCCCTAAAGATGGAGGAGTTGGGGGTAATTTAAACCAGACTACATTGTTGAAGGGATATGGGGATTTGGTTTTTCATAATGTGGCAAAGAAAAATCTTTATTATATTTGTGTTAAATCTGTGCATGTTGGACATTTGCAAGGAAAAACAGATACTAAATGGAGGGATAAGATCTCTATTTGTGATGAAGTTCATCCATCATGGAGAGTATTGTATAAACCTCCTATCTCCAAGCGTTGTGGAGATATTCAGTGGAGAGTACTCCATTGTGCTATAGCCTCAAATAGTTTGGTATCAAAGTTTAACAAGATTGTTCAGTTATGTCCCTTCTGTAATGCTCATGATACTGTTTTTCATATGTTTTTTGAATGTCCAAGACTTGGTCCTTTATTTGTAATACTAGAAAAGTTGATCACAAAATTAGGGTTTTCATATAACAATACCTTGTTTATATTAGGATATAAATATAGAAGGTCATGGCAACAACAATGTGTTCTTGCCAATTTTTTAATTGGTCAAGCTAAGTTAGCCATTTTGAAATCCCACCAGTGTAAAAATACAGGAAAAGAAGTTGATATGGAAGCTATGTTTAGGTCTTTAATAGAATCTCGAGTGACCATTGAGTATACATATTACAAACACACTGATAATGTTGCTTTGTTTGAATGGAGATGGGGTGTGAGAGAGGCACTGGTGACTGTGAGTGCGTATGGAAGTTTAGTTTTTAATTGGTAAAATGGTTGTTGTTTTGTAATGTATTTTGTATAAAAATATTGTCTTAAACCCTAAACTGCTTTAAATAAAAGGGGTTTAAAAGTCTCTCTCTCTCTCTCTCTCTCTCTCTCTCTCTCTCTCTCTCTCTCTCTCTCTCTCTCTCTCTCTCTCAGTCTCTCTCTCTCTCTCTCTCAGTCTCTCTCTCTTCTCTCTCTCTCTCTCTCTCTCTCTCTCTCTCAGTCTCTCTCTCTGTCTCTCTCCTCTCTCTCTCTCTCTCTCTCTCTCTCTCTTCTCTTCTCTCTCTCTCTCTTCTCTTCTCTCTCTCTCTCTCTCTCTCTCTCTCTCTCTCAGTCTCTCTCTCTGTCTCTCTCCTCTCTCTCTCTCTCTCTCTTCTCTTCTCTCTCAGTCTCTTGCTCTGTCTCTCTGTCTCTCAGTCTCTCTCTCTCTCTCAGTCTCTCTCTCTGTCTCTCTCTCTTCTCTCCTCTCTCTGTCTCTCTCTCTTCTCTCCTCTCTCTCTCTCTCAGTCTCTCTCTCTGTCTCTCTCTCTTCTCTCCTCTCTCTGTCTCTCTCTCTTCTCTCCTCTCTCTCTCTCTCTCTGTCTCTCTCTCTCTCTCTCTCTCTCTCTCTCTGTCTCTCTCTCTCTCTCTCTCTCTCTCTCTCTCTCTCTCTCTCTCTCTCTCTCTCTCAGTCTCTCTCTCAGTCTCTCGCTCTCTCTCTCTCTCTCTCTCTCTCTCTCTCTCTCCCTCTCTCTCTCTTCTCTTCTTCTTCTCTCTCAGTCTCTTGCTCTGTCTCTCTCTCAGTCTCTCGCTCTCTCTCTCTCTCTCTCTCTCTCTCTCTCTCTCTCTCTCTCTCTCTCTCTCTCTCTCTCTCTCTCTCTCTCTCTCTCTCTCTCTCTCTCTCTCAGTCTCTCTGTGTTTCCGCCTCCCTCTCATCCATCTCTGTCCTCTCCGTGACGAATCCCTCTCTCCTCAAAGGACAGGCAGCATCTGGTGTGTGTTGTAAGCACAGCACTAAGTGTGTGATGATTTAATGGAGCCTGACGAAGCGCTACTGTTGATTGAATTAGACAGTGTTCAGTTTCGACTGATTCAACGAAACAA
>NW_027508722.1:2277500-2345000 GCF_051911475.1 Siphateles boraxobius | reverse complement strand
CCAAAGAGTTTAACCCTTTAAGTGTTGTCATGAAAATGCACATTCCGAACTTAAATGGTTATAATTCAAAAATGCATTGGAATATAGATGTAAAATTGGTTTTGTTTTAAAGAAGACATTTGGCAGATTTTTTTGTTGAAGTGAAATAAATTAAGAAAGTGAAACCGAAAAAAAGTACAATGTAAAAATGTAATTATTCATATTTTATACAAAATATATTTTTTCAAAGCATGGTGGACACTAAAACTGCTAGAAAATCAAAATCAAAAATCTGTTCTTTCAGTAAGATTTTATTTGGGCCCAGTTTGGGTTGTTTCACACACAACTATGTAACTCGCTGATTAACTACCATACGATGCATCATTAGAGAAATTAACCAGCGAGTCATGACTGTTTCCCAAACTGTAGTAACATGTACATGTATAACACACACACACATATATATATACACACACAACATATAGTAACACCTCTCGCTTAAACCACACTGGTTCAACATTACAGGACTGACGTTAATGACATCACGCCAGGTGAAGGAGCAATAACTTCTGCTAATGAGTCGTTTCGAGATGTGGCACCTAATGACTACTTCTGTTTTTGTTCCATGTCATTTTGTTTTATTTGATGTCTGTTCATTTCACGCACATGCACACTCTTCAAAAACGCAGCTGATTATTGTCACACTGAAATATAAAATGTGTACGTATATTCAAATAAAATGAATCATGCAGAATGTTCTGAATGTTAGCTTGCTCATTGTGCCCAAGAGCAGGATCTATTAAAGTCCACGTGTCATTTAACGAGGAACGAATGCTTCTAATTACAGGTTGAGAGTGTTTTTTGCTGGTTGCGAATGTTTATTGGAACTATGGCAATGTGTTTATGCTGACATGTAATAAAAAAAATGTTTGTCTTTATTGAATTGGCTCGTGCATTTTGTTTCGGGCTTCAGAAATGTGGCGTGATTTCCGGTAAGTGAGCATTGATGCTCCCTGGTTTTTGCAGTGCATTGTGGGATTTTTTAGGGAGCGTGTGAACTAAACAGGAAACGCTGAAACAAGTGAAACAGAAAATACACTTCAAAACAAAAGACAAAGAAACAGAAAACCCCTGAACCCGTTAACACTAGCCATGTGTTCATACTTTTAAACCGAATAAATTCAAATTAGTGTATTTTGAAAATATTATTATTTATATAAAATCAAACGATGCAAATCTGTTTATTAATAAATTATAGATTAATAAATGAATCTATCTCTAAATTACAGGAACGTCTGTTTGCTCAAGCGTAGCGTTTTCTCTGTGTTCACTGTGTCGCTGCTCCCTGAATCGTGTACTTCAATTTCCCATATTTATTGTATGTCATTATGTCAGTATCAGTATTTGCTTTCTAACATGCACAAATAAAAATGTCACCGGACTTTTGCTGTTTAATTGTAACAATGAGCACTCAAACACATCAAACCAACAATTACTAAAAACACACACAAACTGATTTTGCACGAGCACTTTGCAATAGTAGTTTATTATAAGCAAAGCTATGATATTTTTTAATAAATCTTACCTGTTTCATTTATGTATGACTGACAAATATGCATCACATTAAGTTTAATAGTTTGTTTGGGTTAAAACTGTGTAAACCGAATGGATAGTATTAAGTTTATATGCAATTCAAATACATAAATCTTAAATTCAGACCTACATTTTTTTTGTGTATTATTATTGTAATTGTTGTTGGCATTACATCAGACATCTTCTCTTTAGAGTTCAGAATCTGCCTTATAAAACCCCGTCTATGGTCTGATTTCTGTCGTGGATTGCAGCTGATAACGGGGGGGTTTGACATTACTAACGGCTCGATGTTGTTTGACCCGCAGGTGTTGAACCCCATGGGCTGGGATGCGTTCGGTCTGCCGGCTGAGAACGCTGCCATCGAGCGAGACCTGGACCCAGAGGCTTGGACCAAAAGGTGTCCACTCCATTAGTCACAGCCTTCAGTGATGTTCAACTACACACACAACCACACACACACAAGCACCCGTCACACAGGTTCCTCAACAGCTCTTATTGTGTGTCTTCCAGTAACATGGAGTCCATGCGGAAGCAGCTGGACAGTCTGGGGCTCTGCTTTAACTGGGATCGGGTGAGTGAGCGGAGGTGGATGAACACACACTCCACAGATGTGGGAACTGACCTGTGTTCACATCACTGGCTTATAGCATTGCAGGAGTTTTTCCTTAGACACACATTCCCAGACTGCGTTACTGAGGCCATTCTGTATTTTGAGCACTAAAGGGCTTTGTTAGTCACCATGTGTATCACAGCTGTATTTATTAATTTCTTACAATAGTGACAACATCATCATCTGGGTGTAGTCTGTGACAAAAATGTGATTTTCTCAGCCTTTTGCCTAAAATGTTGCTTTTTTTTAATGAAAATGACCCAAATTCAAGTGTTGATTACCAAAAGGGTAACACTTTATAATAACTGCACGCTATTAATCATCAGTTAAGCATGAGTAAACAGTTAATTAATCATTTATAAAGCATTAATAGACATTAATAAGCAGTTTATAAATGCTTTATTATTGATTTAAAAGAATATCTATAATGTGTTTAATTGTATTTTCATACTTTATTAATGATCAATTTATCATTTCTAAATGAAGTATTGCGTTATTTATAAACTAGTTATTTAAGAGTTGTCAGTGTTTCATAAGATTACTTAGAAAGTGTAAGTAAATGATTAATAAACTATCTAAATGTACATTCAAACATCTTATTATTCAGACATATAGTAATAGTTACTTAGTGTGTTAATAAATGCTTTATTAAGATGTATTTATACTGTAATTCAGGGTTAATTCGGGTAGTTATAAAGCATTTAGTAGTGGTCAGTTAACTATTTTGTGAGCTCATCTAAAGTGAGGACTAGTTATGCCTTTTATAAAGGAGATTTAAAGGCTGTTAAATATGTATATGTTCTGTATCACTGTGTTGTGTTTGTTTCATTTTTTCTGTTTAGAAGATAACTGAGTCTTTAAATCTACTTTATAAATGCTTTACAAGGCATGAATAATCCTCACTTTAGATGAGCTCACAAAAATAGTTAACTGACCACTACTAAATGCTTTATGACTACCCGAATTTACTCCATTTACTCACACTTTCTAAGTAATCTTATGAACCACTGACAACTCTTAAATAACTGGTTTGTAAATAATGCTATACTTCATTTAGAAATGATTAATTAAGCATTAACAAAGTATGAAAATACAATTATCAAACACATTATAGATATGCTTAAAAATCAAGAAAAAAGCATTTATATCTGTATTTATAAACTGCTTATTAATGTCTAATAATGCTTTATAAATGATGAATTAACTGTTTACTCATGCTTAACTAATGATATATATATCGTGCAGTTATTATAAAGCGTTACCAAAAAAGGAATGCACGAATGCAGTTTATTTAGTTTAAAAGCAGAGAGTCTGTTCTTTTATTTGATGTATTGCGTGTTCTAGGGGCCAAGGACATTTTGTAAAATGTTGGCAGTGGCTGGCTACTTTTTTCCAAAACACTGGCGGGGGAAGAGTTAAAGTGAGCTACTGATCTTCATTCACCAACTCTATATAGATAAAGCACAAAGAATTTACAACATTCTAGTACAATCTTGTTCTCATTATAATGCGTATATGTATATCGCAGATTGGCACTGCACATCTTGCACTTCATTTTAAAGTTTATGATCAAAGTGATTACAGTCATCACTGCGCGTTTTCTAAGCCAAAACGAGAAACAACTTTAAATAAAACATATGTCTACAGTTATGAAAATATGAGAACAAAATAACACTGCTGCATTATTAATATGAGCAATGATTTTGTAAAAGAAATTGAACCCTCTGGTCTTCTTCGGGGTCTTTTTAAACCGCGAATGACTTTTGCTGAATTAAAAAAAAAATATTCTCTTTGTCCAAATGGCATGAAACTTTGCTCGGCTCTCAACCCTTTCTAGATCTACTTTTTTTTTTTATGATATCTGTTTTTATGTTAGCCTGAAATATTCACACTCGTGGTCTGTTTATTAATGTTTTTACTCCACATTTGTGCAGTTTTTGGAGGATGTATGATATATTTTAAATTTAAATAAATAATAATAAAAAAAGTTAAATACGTTTTTATACAAAAACAGCTGATTTAAAATTCACTTTATAAAAGACCCAAATTTCAAAATTTCATTTATGAGGATAACATGGATAATTTGACATGGTTTAGTGTAAATTTTTTGCCCATATTTTGGAAAATGTTTTAAAAGTAAAAAATTATAATTTTAGCCACTAGATGACTATATGCGATTTGCTATTTCATGTCATGTATTTGTACTCAATATATAATATAACTGTACATATCTGTTCTTTTACAGTTAGTAACTGAAGTGTAGATTACATTTGTACAATTATATGAAAGAAAGAAGATTGAAATAAATGATAAACTCTAAAAACTCAACTTTATCGGTATCTTTTTCAGGTTTGATTCTTATAATGTAACATTATTTAAAAAAAAAAAATTTGTTCAGTACAAAAAAAGGCTAAACTTTGATTTCATAATATTTAATGAATCCAACTGGAAAAACTTGTGAAAAGATATATTTTAGTTAGTCAAATAGCAAATCGCATAAAGTGGAGTTCTATAGCCATCTAGTGGCTAAAATGATATTTTTTTACTTTTAAAACTACATTTTCCAAAATATGGGCAACGTTTTTACACTAAACCATGTAAAATTATCCACGTTATCCCCATAAATGAAATTTAGAAATTTGGGTCTTTTATAAAGTGGATTTTACATAAAAAGCTGTTTTTGTATAAAAACACATAAAAAAAAAACATTTTTACAATTATTTACATACATTTAAAATGTATCATAAATCCTCCAAAAACTGCACAAATGTGGAGTAAAAACATTAATAAACAGAGTAAAATTACTTTTGTTAAATGTAAAAAAAAAACTAATATTCTGTTACAAAATTACATGTTATTGCCTGTTATTCACATCAAGAGTGAATGAACGGTCGGTAAACTGAAGCGCTTTGCTAGCTGGTTAATATTCTCAACCAAACACGTCCTATATATGAGATTAATCAGATATAGACAACATAAAAATAATCTTACAGTTTACATCTGCACACAAGGAAGCGAATGCGCACATGAACTTTACTAGTCTGATGTGTAACACGTGAACGCGCTGAAAAACTGAAGCACGGAGAATCTACAACACTCAAATCTATTACAATCCTGTTCTCATTATAATGCGATGTATATGATAGATAACTGCATTTCATGATCAAAGTGTTTCCAGGTATCACTGCCTTTCAAATCCAGTTTCACTCGGACCTCAGGTACCGCCCATAATGCCTCAGTAATCTATCAGAAACATTGACACACATATTTTTCAAAGTCAGGGCGATCATCGTTTTTATGACCGATCGTCGCTGTCACATCCGAATACTCGAGTACTCAAGCCCATCCCTAGTACTGACCAATCGCTTTCATCAGTTATAATTAAAAGAGCCTGTAGAATTGATTGTTTTGTGCTAATTTACGGAAAAATTAATGAACTGTTTGATGACAAAATAAAAGCCATAAATAGTTTCAGCCGTAAACAAATCTCTTCTGTACATTAGGGTTTAAACCCAGAGCATTCTTCTGTCATCCCTTCACAGCAGGATTGAGCTTGACTCTACAGGTGAAACTCAAAACATTAGAACACCGTGCAAAAGTTATAACTTTGATGATTATGGCTTACAGCTTATGAAAACCCCAAATTCAAAATCTCAGAAAATTACAATATTACATGAAATCAATAAAAAAAAGGATATTAGATACAGAAATGTCAGCCCTCTGAAAAGTATGATCATGTATATGTATAGAGTTATATATATTAGTTTCACCTTTTAATTTGAATTACTGAATTACATGTTGCACGATATTCTAGTTTTTGGAGTTTCACCTGTATGTATAGTGAAGGTGATGAGCAGATCTGAGCTGGTGCCAGACGTGACACTCAGTTCAGTTTGACCTAATCGGATTAGAGAATGTCTTCTTAATGCTTTTAGAGTTTGTTGAGTGATGCAAACTCGGGCTGTCTTAAGCTCAAAACTGCTTGGGTTTAGTCACATGACCATAGAGACCAGGCCGATAAAGAGAGTATGGTCAAAGTGGACATTGGGTTCTTCACGACCTCTTGGTGACCTCTATTCTTCTGGCTCAAAAACTCAATTTGGGACGAGTCTAGACTGCAGTCTTAATGCTTTCAGACCGCATTCCCAGTTTTGCAATATTTTGTGACACTACACTCTTCTATAAAGAAGAGGTTCTTATATCAGAAAATTGCCTGAACTGTTTTACCGGTGTTTTGGAAAAGGTCCTTTTCACACATGATCTCTATACGGTAATTTACCGGTAAAGACTGTATGTGTGAAAGGGGCTCGTGAAATAACTCGAAAGGTTATGAAGCATGGGAGTTATGTTGTGGCAAGTGTTAAACAACCCAAAACTCATTTATATTTGAGCTCTGATAAATCTGGAGTTTCTAAAAAATGAAAAGAGATTTATAAATACACATTTGTAAAAGCCTATTTGTAATGTATTGGTATAAATTAGTAAAATTAATATTTGACTATAAGACACATTTCAAGCATTTAACCCTTTAAATCCCAAACTTTTTCATAGTTTTTATCCAGACTTTTTACTTGCCCTGTGGGTATTTTCACTGATCCACTTCTATTATCACTAACCCTAAAACAAAATGATACATTTTACTTTTAGAAATATAGATTTTTTTGTATGTTCGTTAAAAACGTATTGTTTTGCTCTGTACTGTATATTGTCTTTTTGCTCTGCCTTCCGTCTATGGGTTTGAATTATTATTTTTTTAATATTTGTGTTTTATATTGAATTGACTTATTTCTTTGAATGTGGTTTTGTCTAATCTTTTGACAGGAGATCACAACCTGTCTGCCTGATTATTATAAGTGGACCCAGTATCTGTTCCTCAAGCTGTTTGAGGCTGGACTGGCCTATCAGAAAGAGGTGAGTGGTTTTTTCATCTACGGTTGAGAAACGCACTCTTGTCTACGTCTGGTGTGGTGAACTGCACATTCATGTTTCTATTGTTCTCACTCGACAAACCATTCACACTTCTGCTGGGTATGAGACCTAATCTTCATCATTCTTTCGTTTTTATTCAGCCATTATTAGCCTTAATTCTGACATGACATGGCTTGCCCGTCTACACCACTGTGATCCCACTATACATTAACAGACCTATTATCTGAAGTCTTTCTAGAAAACAAAAAAGCATTTTATTGGGACCTTATGTGAATCCCCCCCCAATTAATTAGATAATGAAATAGAAAAGTATCTGGCGCAACGTGTGCATTAAAGCTACAATTAGCATCAAGCTACACATTTAAAAGATTAATTTACACAAAACTCACTTTAAACAACCATTGAGTGTTTGTAAAAACTTCAGATTGTGATCTAATGTGGATTTTAGTCCTATAATGGTTTTGAAATACGTTATAGGCTATTTAGCATTTTATAACCAGCTGATCGTTATCCCTGCTTAGCATTTATAATGTAAACATCCATTATTGATTTGAAAATACTCCAAATCGCATGAAAATCACACACAAATCATATTCTATTGTAATCGTGTGTTTATTAGCTCCTTGTTTCACGTGTAGAAATGTTTCTTTGGGGGTGTTTTTCCCGGAGCTCAGAATGAGGAAGTTTACAGGGCATTTTCATCCTGATTGTGGGCACGTAAGATGATTGACAGATCTAGACCGAATAAGCGCTCGCTGAGGTCATCATAACTCATGCAAGCCAGGAACAGGACAGACAGACAGCGCTCTGTTCACGGTTTCAGCTCCTCAGGTCGCATAATTCAGTGGGAAATGAGTAGAAATTATATTCTGTATGACAAATTGAATATGTAATATATATCAGTCTCAGAGAATAATTCAGTATTTCTCCAAATATGCACACTTTTGGACTAATGGACGCTGTTCAGTGCAGCTGTGTGTGAACTCAAATAAACCGTGACTGAATACTAGTGCGTGTTTTTATTCTATTCAAAATATCATAAGTTACAGATTGATTATTTTGCACTCCTGACATAAATTAAGAAATTACTGTCATGGACCCCAGTTTTATCATAAACTGGTCAAATATCGAAGCTGGAGTATTAAATCTTTCTAATGATGCTCAGGTTATCCAGATCAAGTGTGAGTGTGATGTTTTAACGTGCAGTGAACGTTGAACAACAGTAATCTGGGGCCGTCTGCGATGCAGATATTTTTTTTATGATATTTTAAGGAGTTAATCATCAGTAAGTAATGTTTAATGTAAGTAATATTTAAAAAAAAAGAGTTTTTATGATAAATGATAAAAAAATGCACTTCTGTTCAAAAGTTTGGGATCACTATGATATTTTTTATGTAAAGGAACTGACACTTTTATTCAGCAAGGATACATTACGTTAAAGACATTTGCGTTACCAGAGGTTTCTATTTCAAAGAAATGCTGTACTTATGAAAAATTACATGTTGCGGTTTCCACAAAATATGAAGCAGCACAACTGTTCTCAACATTGATAATAATCAGAAATGTTTCTTGAGCATCAAATCATCATATTATACTGAGTTCTGAAGGATCATGTGACACTGAAGACTGGAGTAATGATGCTGAAAATACAGCTTTGATCACAGGAATAAATTACATTTGACTATTTTCACATAGAATTATATTCACAATATTACTGTTTTATTGTTTTTTTGATCAAATAAATACAGCCATGGTGAGCAGAAGAGACTTTTTTCAAAAATATTAAAAATCTAACTGATCCCAAACTTTTGATCCCTGTGGTTCCTGCGATAGGACACCTGTGTGAATTTGAGGACATACATCCGCTAAAAATCACATTGACACCAACTGATTAAAACCCATTGTGCCAAATGATGAATAAAAGTCAATTTTAGTGAATAGAAAAGATCTTGCAGCATTAATTTACAGATTCCACTTGGTTTAATATTAGCATCTAACGAAGTGACGTTTTATTTGTTCATCTACTGTGTGCAGGCGCTGGTGAACTGGGACCCCGTGGATCAGACGGTTCTGGCAGATGAACAGGTGGATGACAGCGGCCGCTCATGGAGGTCTGGAGCTCTCGTGGAGCAGAAGCTTCTAAAGCAGTGGTTCATCAAAACCACAAACTATGCCAAGGTACGACAGCCTGATCCTGATCCTAGAAACACACTCTATATGGCTTTTCACTGGGTGCTTTTTTACATGATCATCTTTTTTGTGTGTGTTATGTTGCTGTTTGAGCATGAAAAAGCTCTGCAAACTCACAAAGTTTATCTCTATATCAGTGTCAGTGTTTCTGAACTCCTGAAAAGCCTCTATTGTAGTCTTGAGTTTCTTCAGGGAACAAACACGATATCACAATATTCCTCATTTAAATAATTAATACGCAGAATAAAGGGGCGGGGCCTGGTTCAGTTAGTTAGTAATGTGTTAAACTGGTGGTTATGGAAAGGGGCGGGACATTTCCCAAACACACACGAAGCGCTCGACCTGTCACAACACACTGATCCAGCCGACCAATCAGAGCACAGTGTGCTTTTCAGAAGGAGGAGCTTCATAGAGACAGGAAGTAAACAGAGCGTTACTGACAGACTGGGAAGAGAGGAGCTGCAACAATGCAGAATATGAGGAAATAATGTGTTTATTGAACATTCAAGCATGAAAAGCTGTTCTGGTAGACCTCGAAAAAACAAAAAAGGGCATACTAGGCCCCATTCAAGAAGCTTTGATGGAAAATTAAAAAAGTTCTGTAAATCTCAGTAAACGTAACATTTTATATTTAATTTAATTTTCTTCTGTAAATTAAAAGAATGATTCGCAAATAAAAAACATGACTATGGTTTGAAGCCGGTTTTGAGTTTTCTTTGGGGTGAATTGGTCAGACCAGTTCATAAATTAGTCAGAATTGTTTATTGATAAATTAGTTTGAATATTTTAAACTCCTTTTCCAGTATTCACAAAACAACTAGAAAGTCTGTGGAAAAGTCACTGGTCAAAAAGGTAAAACAACAAAAAGGAAAATACAATCTACCAAACCTTATTATCAAGGTACCATCATAATAATTCAGATGAGCATGTATTCTAATGAGATATTTAGATTTGGCAATCAAATTATCTCAATTACAACAAAGTACTTTAGTACGAATCCAAATTAACATGTCGACCATTTATTATTGCACAATATCTGCTCTAGGGAAGCTGGCTAGAGTGCACTCGATCTAAATTATATTTCCTCTATTAAAAAAAAAAAAAATCCACCCACACAATAACTGGTTAAAAGTCCTGTGAGTAAATGATTTGAAGCACTCAAGCTCTCACGAGGAGGCCTGTCTGTGCTGAGGATCTGAAAGCTCATGAAACCCTCGAGTCGACATGCTCGTATTTACAAGATGACCGTACACGAACGCCACTGCGATGTGGAGATTATCAGTTAAAGAATCATGTTGGAAGCAAAATGAAATTGGTCATAAATAAGTTTAAATTTTGTGTTCTGCTAATGAAGAATTGCAATAAAGCTTGCCTGAAAATATAACTCATTTAGCCAGTTCATACAACAACAGACCCATGAGACTAAATTTCCCATTATTCTCTGTGGCGGCGCTGAATAGATCAATTACATAATGCTGCAGTCGCACACCTAATGCACATCATTTGCTGTTCATTTTCTTGCAATAACACTATAAAGCTTCCAGTGTTTGTGAGTGTAAAAAGGGGAAAATGAATGTGTCCATATTTTTTTTTGGCAAAGGGCAGCATTAGTTCAGGTCAGTCCCGCATGAAACACCTGTTCCTCCTGGGTCAGATTGACTCCATCAGGTGTAAAAGACTCTTGTCCTTCACCTCTGATTGTACTGGGCTTTAGAGACAGTTCTGAACCCGCAATTTATTCATTTTTTTGTCCAGTACTGCTATTATGTGTTAAGTCCACTGGAGTCAAGCTTGACAAACCCAAGGGTAGTTTTATTAACATTAAACCGAACGAAATACAAAATAAACAAAGACTTGGCTTGACTTGATCATGAACATGAACATGAACATGAACATAAACATAAACATAAACATAAACATAAACATAACAACAATGATTACAGGGAACAAAGCTAGACCAGGGGCCTGTACCATGACGGTAGTTAAACAAACTCAGGGTTACAGGATTAGTTTCGAGTTGACAAAACCAAACCAATCCAACCAGGCTTTGTTGGTACCATGATGCTGATCATCAACTATCTGTCAACTCAGGCTTTGATCCTGAGTTTAGGAGTTTAGGTGTGACATCAGTAGCAAACGGCCAATCACATGCTGAGAAAAAAGAGTGAAACTGAGATTAATTTCTCGCGAGAGAAGCAGCGAGATTCACTTCTCTCTTTTGCAAGAATATTACAAGATTGAAAAATATGAAGAATTTAAACAAATTTACACAGCTAGAAGAAAATAGCTGTCTATGAAAGAGGACAACTAAAAAGTATTGCTATATCAGTGCAAGTAAAAGTTGTGAAGTTAGTTTATACAGTTGATAAAGGTATAGAGAGAATTAAACATTTAAAGGGATACTCCACCAGTTTCTCTTAATAAACTATGTTATTCCCTTAACTAAGACGAGTTGATACATACCTCTCTCGTCTCAGTGCGTGCACTATATCGCTCTGTATTGCCGCAAAACTATGTTAGCACTTAGCTTAGCCCATGCATTAAATATGGGCCAAGCAGAGAAGCGACCAAACACTTCCACGTTTTCCCTATGTAAACACAGTTACTCGAGTAGTGTAACTTGACCTGGGCTGGTGACACAAAATAAACCGTTGCGCTTTTCTAAGTGTTTAAAATTGATGACTATATTGTATGGCGGAATACCATAACAAGTGCTTTTGAGCACTTCGACTTGGCGCAATAATATCTTCACTCGTGAAAAGTCCTCTTACCGGCTCCCGCTTCCTGTCCCTCTGACATTTCCGTCAATACAACGAGACTATTTATTAAAAAATAAATATATAAAATATATTTTAGAATGTGTGTGTATATATATATATATATATATATATATATATATATATATATATATATATATGTATATATGTATATATATATATATATATATATATTTTATTTTTTATTTTATTTTTTTCATAGAAAAAATTACAAAATTACACAACCCTGTCTCTTTTTGTTAAATGTCAATAATTGATGTTTTAATTATCAATAATAGCCATTATAAAAGTATAAGTAGCCTAAAAGCTATAAGAAGCTATACAATAAGAAATAAAGCAAACGATTCAGTCAAACATAAGTCAGCTCTCTAGTAGGCTACATCGTTATAAAAGCCTAAATATTATAAAGTTATGAAACTTCACTTTTCCCTCAGCCAACATGATTTGCCAGGGAACAAATGATAGATTAATGAGAGCCCGTTAGATATACACAAGATGAATTATATCTCATGAATAACCACTAGAATAGAGACACCCGAGCCATCGGCAAACGTCAGAAGGACTAGCCGAAGAAAGGCTGTTGCATGCGGGGTTAATGAGCGCTGAGGAACCCCTGATTGCCTGGATCTCACAACTTTCAATGAAGGAATGAATGAGGCTTTTATATAGTGCTTTTCATATATAATACTGTACACCCAAAGCGCTTTACAATCATGTCAGGATCTCTCCTCAACCACAACCAGTGTGAGCATCCACTTGGATGATGCGTTGGCGTCAGTGCGCTCACACACACCAGCTATAAATGGAGAGGAGAGAGAATGATAGAGCCAATTCAGTGGATGGGGATTATTAGGAGTCCGTGATTGTCGAGGGCCAATGGAGGGAATGTGGCCAGGATCCCGGGGTTACACCCCTACTCTTCACGAGAAGGGCCATGGGATTTTTAATGACCACAGAGAGTCAGGGCCTCGGTTTAACAACGTTTTTTGACGTTGGTGCGAGATGCATTCTGGGATACCTGGCTGTCTCAAGTCCAGACAAGTCATCTCTCGATGCATCCTGGGTAAAAGGGGCGGATCTAGGGATTATAACCTCGTTCATAAACATTGCGTTGTAAAACAGGCCCTGAAAGAGGCGTGTGCCAATTCCGGCGCATAAGTTTATGAAAACAAACTTGACGGGTGAAATTTACGCACCTGCACGCAAACTCTGAGCCATGCGTACGAACATTTTGGAGACAGAGCAGTTTGGCGACACCGATGGTGAGCTGGAGTGAAATGTCTTTTTGGTCACTTTTAGAAAGAAAATTAAACATGCAGAAAGATAATACAAAGATAATTGCACTCACCAGGTTGTTCAGAATCGTGGGAGAATCATGATCTCTATTTTACAACAAACATTTGGTCTCAATTTGCCCAGAATCGTGCAGCTCTAGTCTGAAGTGCTCTAATATGGTCTGTCAGAAATTTCATTTGTTTTCCCTTCTTCATCTGAATTTCTTTCTGGCTTACAATTAGACCTTCAAGCCTCAAGCATATAAAACTGTTTCATACCTTCAGGCAAGCTTTGCCAATCCAACATCAAAGTGTGTCATCAGACTTTATCTATCTAATTAACAACGCACTATGTTTGTGTATTGTGTCGTTAGCTTAGCAACATGCTAACGGCAAACTGCTGAAATCAGTCACAAGTCGAGTCTGTCATACACATTGTTTTTGTGTCTAGTTGCGTCCAATGTATATTTATCCAGATCAGATCAGATTTGGTGAAGTTTATGAGGCTGCTTTACTGAGCAGTTGTCTGTTGGCAGCTCAGTGTGTATGTGTGTGTTAATTCACTCTCCGTCTCTGTCGGATGTGTTGAAATGACAAGCATGTTCCTGCGATTCACAGAGACTCTCATTTTCTCAGTAGTGAAGGTGTGTGTGTGTGTGTGTGTGTGTGTGTGTGTGTGTGTGTGTGTGTGTGTGTGTGTGTGTGTGTGTGTGTGTGTGTGTGTGTGTGTGTGTGTGTGTGTGTGTGTGTGTGTGTGTGTGTGCATAACTGTGCTGTCCATTGCATGTCAAAAAATGTAATGTCGTGTAAACATCAAGAAACATATTTTCATTTCACATTTCATTAAATGTGAGTGTACACATCTTTATCATTAATTTCAAAACCATTTTAAATATATTGCTAAAATTATCATGAATTTTAAATTCATAAAAATCACATATGTTTTGGCGAGTTGCACAACGACATTTGACTATCTGAGCTAACTTTGCCTTGACAAATAAATAGATTTTTCAGGAGGTTTTTCATGATATCATATATATATATATATTGCATGTTGGTTGCATCACATGGCAGACAAGAAATTACCAAAAAATTATACTATTTTAACATAACTGCTTATATTTGTTTCTAAGAACTAATAATAAAAGACTAGCCAAACTTTTTAATAAGATATTTCTTATTAAAGAATTTTATTCTTTTAAGGATTTTTTCCCTTTATGATATCATGACAGTCATGCCCTGACATTTCTGTCTGCATTTCACAATGCATTTTTTTAATAAATTCATAGATCTGGACAAAACAATTTGCACAATTTCATCGAGCCTATTGCTTAAGGGTTGTTCAAAACCCAAAATATGCAATTAAACAACCGTCCAACAGCCTCACAGCAACACCCCGGCATCTTCCCACAACTCCCTCGCGTCATGGCCGTGAGTTCTGCACAGGCAAACAGCGCTCATGTTTTCACATCCAGTTCATTAAAGCACTCTCTCAATCAGCCTTGACTATGCAGTCGTGAATCATGTATGCAAATAGTTCTGTCTGCACTAAAGCGGATCGCCTAACAGATCGCCAAACACTTGCTGCCTTGCATCACTTTTTTCACTGTTTAAGAGATTTGTGCGTTGCCATGGAGACTCTATAAATGGCTTCAGAAATGTTCTCTATAGCCTTGTTGAACCAGGTTTTATTTGAAAACATGGACAGGTTTGAATAGAGAGATGTAGCCTTTGGTTTGGCTCTTCTGCAGTGCTTGGCTCTTTGAGCGTTTTGTTTGCCTCTTACACCTCACACTGTGTCCAAGTCCGATCTAAGCGTGTTTGCAGACTGAATGCTGGCAGGCCTGTTTGGCTGATAACATCCTCTCCTGCAATGCATGCTGTGAGAAACCAAAGCACAAATTACTCGGGCATCTTTGGTGAGCATTTTTTGGGTCCTTGTATCTGTCGTTACTTATCTTGTAGTTCTTGTTAAAACTTGTCTTGTGATATTTTCCTAGAAATAATAATACTTGTATTATTAAGGTGTGTGTGTGTGTGTGTGTGTGTGTGTGTGTGTGTGTGTGTGTGTGTGTGTGTGTGTGTGTGTGTGTGTGTGTGTGTGTGTGTGCACATAACTGTGCTGTCCATTGCATGTCAAAAAATGTAATGTCGTGTAAACATCAAGAAACATATTTTCATTTCACATTTCATTAAATGTGAGTGTACACATCTTTATCATTAATTTCAAACCCGTTTTTAATATATTGCTAAAATTATCATGAATTTTAAATTCATAAAAATCATATATGTTTTGGCGAGTTGCACAACGGCATTTGACTTCCCCACTGGCTGACTTGAAACAATGGGATTTTGGTAGGGTTTTCACATCGGTTATGGTTTGTTATGTTATTGTTCTGTTATCTTGCCCTCTCCTGTTGGAGGTCTCTCAGACAACTATTAAGAATGGAAGAAGACTGACACACTAAACACGTACATTTTTTATTATTTTAAAATGTTAATCAGAGCTCGCTTAAAATTTTAGTAGTTTTTCACACAAAAACGTATATTTAAAAAAATATATAATTTCAACCCTCATTCTTACCTTTTGTCTGAGATTTTTTAAAGTGAGCGGCTCCTTTAAAGCTTGTCAGTAAACGTCAGTATCTATATTGCTTAAATTATCATGAATTTTAAATTAATAAATATAATTTATGTTCTGGCAAGTTGCACCACGACATTTGACAAACTGAGCTAACCTTGCCTTGTCAAATGATCAGATTTTTCTACATATTTGTGGCCTTGACAAATCCATGAGAGTTGTCATGATATCATTTAAATATATATGTATAGCAATTGGTAGCAACACATGCCAGACAATAAATACCAAATATTTATACTATTTTAACAAAGCTGCTTATATTTTATTTCTAAGAACTAATAATACTAGACTAGCCAAACTTATTAATACGATTTTTTCTAATTTATGAAAAATGTTATGATTGGCTAACGTCATTGCATAGGAAACTGCATCAACGCTCTCTCGCTATTGCATGTGACTAAGGGTACGTTTACACGACAGCGTTATGCTTAAAACGGCCAAAAAAGTTTTTCCTTTGAGTTTTCTGCGTACATTGTCCAAACAATCCTCATTCACACGGATCTGCGTACACGACTAAAAACCCCTGTATTCTGCTGCTAGGCCAGTAGATGGCGATGAAACACTATAGACTGAACATGTAATACGCATGAGCATCACGTCATCGTCTTCAGAGATTTGCGTTTTTGTTTTTTACACGGAGACCGTTTTCAAAAACGTCCAATTTGAAACCTTGTTTTAAAAGTTTGCGTTTACAGGCACTGTTTTCGTGTAAATGAACGGCTAAAATGCATAAATAGTTTTACGTTTTTAGTGTCGTGTAAACAGGCCCAAAGTCATTTGAAAACATTATCCATATAAAAAAGGGTTCCACTTTATTTTGATAGTCCACTTTTGACATTCTACTAACTATAAGTAACTTTTCAACTACATGTCAACCAGTGTTGTGCGTTACTTCCAAACTGTAATACATTATATATTACTTGTTACTGTTATTTAAAAGTAATTCATTACCTTACAATATTACTGTCTCAGAATTGTAATGCGTTACATTACTCCTGTATTACTTTTGAGTTACTTTCACCAAAATAACTATACAGAAGTAGAACTTAACATTCTAAAATGACTAGGGCTGTAACGATATGCGATATGAAACCGAAATCGCGACACTCAGATCCACGAACCTGCAGAATCGCAACACACCCCTTCCAACTCCCAGCGTTATCCATACCGTCCAGATCCAATGCTACCACATCTTTAAATTAGCCTACTATTAGTATTATTTGAAGTTAACTTAACATTATAAAATATGTAGACCTACACCACAAAACTAGTTGAGGATAAATTATTTAAAATTTGGGAATTCCAGCGTTATGGACATGACATTAGACTTGCAGTCAAAACTTATATAATTATATAAAATTCTCAGATAATGCATTAATACCAAAATATTGAAACGTCTGTTTATCCATAGGCTCCTCCCAGAAACGAGTCCAGACATTAGAAAAATATCAGTCTACACATGCGTTTTATATTTAATATTAGGGAAATCGACAGTCATGTGTGACAAAAAAAATCTTTAACTTTTAGGAGGCAACGATTTTTGTTGTTGTAGTTCTGTGAATTACACTGCGCAAATCTAATGAAGAAGGGTTGGCTCTCCACAGAACATAAAATATTCATTTTATTTTATTTTTCGTGTTCGCATTTATGAGGAAAAAACTATGTTACAGACGTGACAGTTCTCCGTTACGGACGCGACCGCTCTGAAGCGGCACTAAAAGACTGCTTTAAAACTTTCACAGACACCTTACACAGAAGACACGAAGCCTTTCTTTAAAGTGAATTTCGTTTTGTATTAATTGTACGGACCTGAAAAATATATCTATATTGAAATGTCAACTTGTAAACAGAACAATTTAAAACGAAAGAAAACAGACTGCTCTCTGCTTATGAAATGAAATGTGCATTTCTCTCTGGTGCATTCACTACTGCGAAGATCGCGAGTCAGCATCGTCAACTTCATCTTGACTTTATTAATAAACAATCAACATGTCTCTTTGCTATATTTGACATATTCATAATCATTGCTTTTGCCGGTTCTTTGTGACAGCTTTTAGGTGCTTTATCGGCAGCGCCGCCGCCCTTACATGAACGCGTCACCACCGCATCAAAAACATGATTGCGTGATGAAAACATGAA
Source organism: Siphateles boraxobius (assembly GCF_051911475.1). Classification (NCBI taxonomy): domain Eukaryota; kingdom Metazoa; phylum Chordata; class Actinopteri; order Cypriniformes; family Leuciscidae; genus Siphateles; species Siphateles boraxobius. Next base: position 2,326,868 of record NW_027508722.1, on the reverse strand, counting down.
AAATACCACATAAACATAGCCTAACTGTTTAGAAAGAAAACACAGAACGAATAGCCTAATGCCCATACGTCCATCTCGCGAATGTAGTCTTCTTCATGCCATCTTCACCATTAGCCGCTTTTCCTCTGGCCAGCGCGAGCACAGAGGCCGAAATCATCCTCACGGCACTCCTGTAAAAAATAAATCGCTATACAAATATATCAGACGCTGCCATTTAGTCTTTAATTACAGACTTGGACACCACACGCAGCTATTGACTGACCACGAACAGGTAATTTAGCCTACTTGCATCTTTCATTCGTTAATGTCTGGCGGTCTTGCTGTTTTTTTTTTTTTACAATTAAAACTAAAAGTCTGTTGTAACGCAAGCCTTACCAAACATGTACCGAGTAAAATATTACTGAAAATTGATTAGTAATGCCTTACACTACTGCGTTACAGCAAAACGTAATATGTTACTGTAATGCATTACTTTTGTAACTCGTTACTCCCAACACTGATGTCAACTAACTCTCATTAGAGTATTTGTAGAGTGTAGTAGACTGTTAGGGTTCGGGTTAGGAGAATGAGTAAGAGGTAGGCTCATGCTATTAAGTGTACTGCACGTGTTAAGTGTATTATTTACGTTGCAAAACCCATAAATGAAAACATAACTTCATTTATTAAGATGCGTGGCGGCTGCGTCGTGTTTTCTGTCTTTGCACACCAGAAACGTGTCTGACGCGGCGCTGCTGACACGGATCACCCTTGTTCAACATATCGGAGAGAGTTGTGGAAGCCCTATAGCCTATACATGTTAAGCATAAATATAAAGCCTAAAGACACTGTCAGCAGTATTGACAGCAAAATAGACTACAGAATATTTCGTTCTGTATTGACAGGTGCAATATTTGAAAATTGATTATTTATTTATTTATTTTTAAATTATATTTCTATCTGAATTTATGTCAAAACCTAGACTTTCAACCATCAAAATGTAATTTATTAATATGTATTTGTGTACAAAATAACATATGAACATCTTTTCCTATTCTATTTTGCCTGGAAACGCTTCCAACACGCTTGCGTGTCGCTTGAAAAATAGGCGTCAGTTCTATTTCTAGCATGCACGTGTTTTTTCGCGCGGCACATGCAGGCAGTCTGCAAGCTCTAACCTGTTAACATGAGAGCCGAAATAAAAACGGACACGCCACGCAGCCAGTGTGTCAATTCGTCCTGTTGTTGGGACGTGACGCTCGGGTCAGGTGTAGACATGTCAGCTGTTAAGTGACTGAACGCCAGTGGGCGGGGCTTGTGTTGTAATGATGTAAAATTATTTGTTGATGTCTTGCTCCAGAGGGAGTCATTTGCAAATGTTTTTATGTTTATAATAGTGTTGTAGTACAGTAGTACTCCAGACCGAACTTGATCCTGAGACAATTTTTTGATGGTCTCGTTGACGATCACACGTTGATCTTATTGGTTACATGGTAGTTTGTGACATCAGAAACACCAGCGATTTCAAACCGTGTTTTTGAGACTGTCATTGCAGTTTTAAGGAGAAAATACTCAGCAATGGTGATGACTAATGAAATTTCACATGGTTTGTCTTAAAGCATATTAAAAACACCACATAGACATATAAACAACATTAAAAGCTGGATTTTCACCACAGGGGGACTTTAAGTGACTTACATTTTTGCTCAAGTTTTTGCTTTATTTCGCCAATGAAAATAGTTTCAAATAAATCCCTAGCAGACATCTTGTGCATTCCCAAGCAACACACTCATTACTCGTTGTTTCGCTACTGTTTTCAGTAATCAGCTGCTTTAAACAAATTGGTTGAATAAATGATTCCGTGACTCACTTATTAAGTGATTTGCCGCCACCTACTGGCATTTTTAGTTTCCTATTTAAAAGTATATATTCACCGTGTTACTTTTGAATCATTAATTAATTGTACCAATTTAACTTCTGTGCTTCCTCTGCAGTGCAAAGATGAATTTTTCTGTTAGTGCTTTAATTTGATTAGTAACAGCTCTGTATAGTGTCTTATTATTCTAATTGTGTTTATTAATTAAATACAAGACATTTTACATGTAGTATATGATTTTGATGAATTCTAGGAGGTGCTGGTTTGGTCTTGGTCTTGACTTGGTCTCGGTTTAGGTGGCCTTGACTACATCACTAATTTATGACGAGGAGGATCTTTTAAGCTAAACAAAAAAAATAAATCATGCAGGATGTTTTAATGGTACAAAGACCCCTTACATGCCAGAGGATCAAAGAAAATTAAATTTCTTATGTTATGACCCCTAACAGTGTTTACACACCTAAAGAAGTCAATCTACTGGCTATTGTTCTCCCTACACATCAAACCGATGAAAAAATGACACTCATGACCTTTAAGCATTTCAAAAAGAGCTCACATTGTCTTGTTCAGAACTCATTTGGTAACTCGTTCTGCTCAAATGAGTTGAAGATTTGAATACCCTGATTAGAGCGCTCTCAAATGAGACTGCTACACCCCGACCCTCTTCCGCCTCTTCGTGTAAGTGTGAAACGTCCTTCCTGCGAGTGCGTCCGAGCCGCTAATGAGTGGAGTGCTGAGGAGACGTCAACATTAGGGCCCCTTCAATTATTTCTGTTGGTTTGGCACTCAGGGAGTGAAGCCTCTTGTGAGTGAGACCACTAATGGCTAGTGACAGAGAGGAGCGAGAACTCACAACCCAACTGTTGGCTTTTCATATCACATCCTTTCAGTTCTCGGCAGCCCAGCTGAGCCTTTTGGCCTGAACCTTCGTTATTATGCATAGCTTCCTCTTTTCCATCATCTGCCTCGTCCTTTCTGCCTCACCCCCAACAGTTTCGTTTTTTTAGCCTGAGTCTGTATGTATGTATGTATGTATGTGTGCGTGCGTGTGTGTGTTGAGACTTCAAGCAGTTCATGAGGCTTTCTTCGAGTCTCGTTCTTCACTCCAAATGTGAGGGCAGAAGCTCATTTTATGCCAGTAAATTGAACGTTTTCTGCCAGAACAGCTGAGGCTGTATGACATCATCTTGGAGAGATTAAGGAAGTTGATAATACTTGAATAGAGTAGGCCATTAGCATTCCCGTTCCTCTAAACGGTGGATGCTCAGTTCACACAGGATCCCCCCGAAAGTATGCAACCTGGGATGGGGGATAGGGGGCGCGGGATTGGGGATTGGGGGGTTGGGGATTGGGGGGGTTGGGGATTGGGGATTGGGGGGGGGTTGGGGATTGGGGTTGGCGATTGGGGGGGCGGGGGATTGGGGATTGGGGGGGTTGGGGATTGGGGTTGGGGATTGGGGTTGGGGATTGGGGTTGGGGATTGGGGATTGGGGGGGTTGGGGATTGGGGGGATTGGGGATTGGGGGGGTTGGGGATTGGGGATTGGGGGGGATTGGGGATTGGGGGGGCGGGGGATTGGGGATTGGGGGGGTTGGGGGTTGGGGATTGGGGTTGGGGATTGGGGTTGGGGATTGGGGTTGGGGATTGGGGATTGGGGGGGTTGGGGATTGGGGGGGTTGGGGATTGGGGGGATTGGGGATTGGGGGGATTGGGGATTGGGGATTGGGGGGGGTTGGGGATTGGGGGGGCGCGGGATTGGGGATTGGGGGGTTGGGGATTGGGGGGGTTGGGGATTGGGGATTGGGGGAATTACACGTGTTAAGTGTATTATTTACGTTGCAATACCCATAAATAAAAACATAACTTCATTTATTAATATTTCTTTATAATAAATAGATGTTAGTAAGCATGTGATGAGGTCAAATGTCCAGTTTGGGATATGATAACTTGTAATAAGGGATAGAAATTATGTTGCCCAATCTCAATGGTAAAATGTTGCACAGCAACATTGCCCAAAACGTCACCTGCCATCATGTCTATCGGCTCGCTTTCGGGTTAAACTTTCTGCGACTGCGCGACTGGGTTATTGGTTGCCAGGTTGAGGTGACAAACGGGTTGAAATTGTAAATGGTCTGTGGATTTGCAGACCAATGCATTTAATACAATCTGGCAACTGGTCAACAATAGACAAACATATTGGTCCGATTATTCATAAAGGAGTTTGGGCCATGCAAATTACGGGAGTTTCCCGGGAAAAATAACAAACCGGGAGGGGTCCGGGAGATAGGGCTGAAAAACGGGAGTAACCCGGGCAAAACGGGAGTGTTGACAGGTAAGATCACAATACCGAACTCACAATACAATATTATTGCGATACTCCAAGACATATGATAAAAGGTTAACAAAAAATGTTCTGTTGTTAAATGCTAAATTTGATATTACATTGTGGGTGTAAATGAATAGGCTTGGACAAAGCACAGGACAATAGAGACACCAGAATAAAAATATACACGATTCTGAAGCTGAAAATACAGATTTATTTTAGACGAATATGCCTGCATTTGTCACTGGCTAGATATATTTAAAATAATGTATGCCACTTTTTACTGTTAACATAGGACATTTGGCATTATCAGGACCCACAAATATTCTGCCATTGTATTATTATACATTATATTCAACATTATATATTGAAGTTTAATGTAGTACTGACCCGGAAAACTTGAATTTTTTCTCACATGGTAATTTTTATTTTGGGTGAACTATCCACGATACATATTGTCACTATCCACGAAACATATTGTTGCATTTTTGTATTGCGATATATTGTGACACGATACATTGTTACACCCCTATTGCCAACTGAATGATGCAGTTTCAGGATCCACCAGCAGCGATTAACTTGATTAACCTTGACCCTTTAATTATAGTATTGCAAACAGCAACCACAATAGAGGTCCTGAACACTTTTCTGATTCATAAACTAATGACACTGAGTCATTGAATCATTCACTCAACCAATTTATTAAAAAGCATTTTTTCATCGAGTAACGCCACTATTGAAACGTGCAAAGGTTTGATCCTGCTTTGGCTTCGTATGGAAGTATTTTCGTTGGCAGACCAGAAATAAGTAATGTATTTACATAAAAGTTTGTGGTCGGGAAAGAAATTAAATTAAAACACGGAAATTTTAAATTATTCAACAAGGATGCATTAAATTGCTCTAAGTGACAATAAATACATTTATAATGGTTCAAAATGATTTCTTTTGAACAGAACCCCAAACCTTTGACCAGTAGTGTATATTTTAGATGAATCAATTATATTAACATATACTGTGAATCCTGTCTTGCAGCCTCTTCTGGATGCTTTGGCCGATCTCCCTGAATGGTACGGAGTCAAAGGCATGCAGGCCAACTGGATTGGCGACTGTTCAGGCTGCTTCTTCAACTACATATTGAAGGTACTGAATGCTTCATCTGTGAATTTCCTTTTCAGCTCTTGTGTAGCCAGACTGGATTTGGATTTATCAGCTCCACAGCTCTTTTCAGAGGTGTATTTAATGCTAACTGCTAAATAATGAATTTCCATGCTGGCATATGAGCGGGTGCGTTACATCAGGTTTGATTCAGAGTTTGGCTGTGTAATGCACGTACAGCTTTGTTTCTTCAAATCTGTTGTTGTTTCTGTTGTGGGAGGATATTTGTTCTTATAAAAGTCCCAATTTGATTTCCAGCACAGAGAGTGTCTGTTTGCCTAAATCTGTTTATCTATTGCATGTCTTTCTCTCTGTCTCTCTCTCTCCCAGGCGGATGGTCATGACACAGGAGAAGTGTTGTCTGCATACACCTGTTCTCCAGAGGTCGTGTTCGGAGCAGCTTATGTCTCAGTCCTGTCCTCACACCGGCTGCTGCACGGCTCCAGTGCCCTCAAACCAGCTCTGCTCCGAGCCCTGAGACCTGGGAGAGGTGACACACACTTACACACAGCCACACACACACACACACACACACACAGCTGATTGTGAGGAAACACCTAGCCACTGTTAACTTGAGAACTGTAATGTAATGTTGCTGTTTGAGAGTGTAAAAGGTCTGCAAAAAGTCCCTCCAGCGGGAGTTATTCTCTATATCAGTGTCAGTGTTTCTGAACTCCTGAAACGCCTCTATTGTAGTCTTGAGTTTCTTCCGGGAACAAACACGATATCACAATATTCCTCATTTAAATAATTCATATGCAGAATAAAGGGGCGGGGCCTGGTTGAGTTTGTTAGTAGTGTGTTGAACTGGTGGTTATGGAAAGGGGCGGGACATTTCCCAAACACACTCGAAGCGCTCGACCAATCACAACACACTGATCCAGCCGACCAATCAGAGCACAGTGTGCTTTTCAGAAGGAGGGGCTTCATAGAGCGTTACTGACAGACTGGGAAGAGAGGAGCCGCAACAATGGAGAATATGAGGGAAATAATGAACATTCAAATAATAAAACCTGTTCTAGTAGATCCCAAAATCTACATCTAGTCTATAAAAGGGCATAAATATATGCTCTTTAAATATATGTACATTCGTAATCTTGAATTAAAATAACCTCCCCTCCCTCTTGCAGCAACTTCTCTTCTCTTCTCTTCTCTTCTCTTCTCTTCTCTTCTCTTCTCTTCTCTTCTCTTCTCTTCTCTTCTCTTCTCTTCTCTTCTCTTCTCTTCTCTTCTCTTCTCTTCTCTTCTCTTCTTTCTCTTCTTTTCTCTTCTCTTCTCTTCTCCTGATAATGTGTTTACTGGCTCGAGGGCGGGGCAACCTGTCACTCACATGAGATCGACCAATAACAAACCACAACCATCCGATCAATTCCCCATAGAGGAAATCAAGCCCCGCCCTACATTTGTTCTTGTTCCAGAAGCGTTTCACTTGAATGTGTGTCACAATAGGGAAGAAAAGATTGTCGCAACTTAACTTAACTTAACCGGCTTAACATTTTTTATTTCAGCTAGTTGCAAAGTCTACATTTCTCATTTTAATTTAGGTTAGCTTGATGTACTAAAATAAGTAAAACTAAAAAAGAAATAACACTAACTATAGATATATATTTTTTAAAACTACTAAAAATAACCAAAACAACAAAATTACTGAAACTAAATACAATAAAAATGAAAGTATAAAATGAAAGTGAATTCAAAATATGAATAAAAAAATTAAAATATCTTGATACTAAAGTAACACTGCTCAGGAACATCGTTTATGGAGACTGATGGAGTTCAGTGGGGTAAATAGTGAGACATATTCCATCAGCAGTGTTAAAGGTTTTATCATAAAGTTTCTTTTGAGAAGAAATCAAAATGACACTAAAGAAAAACCTTATTCGTGTTTTGGTGATCTACAGATGCTTTTATTTACTGTTTTTTTTTTGTAGTGTGTAGGTGTTTTGACCCTTGTACAGGTTGCTAGTTGTTGATCTTGTAGTGTTGCACCAACACATGAAATAACTGTAAATCCCAAAGGCTTTGTAAGAGGACAGATTTCTGCTAATGAGATCTCAGATTCAGCCTTAGGTATGAGATCTGTGTTCGTTGATTGACCTTTGACCCCTGCATGTGCAGACAGCCTGACTGAAGTCACTGCCCTCAACGTGTTCACTGGCCGTGAGGTTCCAGTGGTAATCTCTGCCAAGAATGAGTTCGACGGACATCTGGACACTGTGATAGGTGAGTGTGAGTGTGTGTGTGTGTGTGTGTGTGTGTGTGTGTGTGTGTGTGTAGGGAGGCTTGTATGCTTTATCAAATTCACTGTACACCTTTAGTTCGTTAATGTAATATTCTAGAAGGCATTGGAATGACATGTTGTGTATGTTCACGTGTGTGAATCTACAGTATACATCAGGGATGTGTGTGGCTACACATACTGTATACCATAGACACTTCATTAAACCGATTTCCCAGCATGCTGTACTCCAGCATCAAGGATTTCTGTAAGAGCTTTTCAGACACTTCTGTAGATTTGTCATTGCATGTACAGTTGACCCAAAAACTATTTAGACACTTATGTCACACTTGAAACTATTTTAATTTCTGAATTAGTGAAAATGTCAAATAAGGTTTGACCAACCTGAAATTTAAATGAAAAAATATAGTAACTACATGTAAAATATTTCAATGAAAATTCTTGTACATGTGCAATTAACAATTAACATAGATATGTGCACTAGATGTCTTAAAAGGGTCCTATAATGCCTTTTCACTTTTTCAACTTTAGTTAGTGTGTAATGTTGCTGTTTGAGCATAAAAACATCTGCAAGGTTACAGCGCTCAAAGTCCCTCCAAAGGGAGATATTTTATTTAACAGAATCCACTTTCCAAGAACTACAACGAACGGCTCTGGTTTGGACTACAACGCATTTTTTCCGGATCTTGTGAAGTCACAATGTTCCTCATTTAAATAATCTCCAATCACAGAATGCGCAAAAAAAGTGAGCATGACCTGGCTGAGCTGCTGCTATGTCAAAGAGACACTGTTTTTCCCATCCCGTTTCCAAAACTGATTTGTTTGACCTTCCTAAGGCTGATAAACTTTATTTTAAGCACTTTTCCTGAACATTAAAACCCAACGTTTATTTATATGCTGCACATTTTACGAGAATCCAATGCAGGCTACATAAAAAAGCTTCTCCTGAAATGGAGCAGTTCCAGATTCGTCGAGACAATCTGTTGTTTATGGATCACAACTTTTAAGTATGTCTTATTATTTGTAGTTGTTTGCTATGATGTAAACAAAGAGCGAAGCTGGTTGCTACGCTCACCTGCTACTGTAGCTAACATTCATATCGATATAGTGTTTACTGTAGCTTTTGTAAGCTCGCTTTTGTAAGACCGTTCACCGTCTCTTAGCACAATTAACCATCGTTTTGTGATTGATTACTGTTTGTATTACCATAGTTTTCTGTGAATCGAATCATGTATCATGAATAAATGTTGTATAACTTTGTATCTAAAATGTATAAGAAACATGTCCTGTGAAATCCGGGCTTGCAAAGTCCGTTCATGAAATCCGTTCTGGATGATTCTCTTGTTTGTTAACATTGTCAGGGTCTGAATCAGGCTTGAATTGGTTTGATATATATTTACATCTGAACAGATGAAACTCATGGTTATGAAGGGGCGGGGCATTTCCCAGACACACACGCTAAGCGCTGCCAATCACAACACACTGGGCCAGCGAACCAATCACAGCTCAGTTTGTATTTAAGAAGGAGGGGCTTCGTCTGGGGAGAGGTGCATTAATAATGTAAAATATGTGAAACATAATGTGTTTTTTGAACAATCAGGCATGAAATCATATTCTAGTACACCCCATAAAACAATTATTCTTAAAAGGGAAATAATAGGACCCTTTAAAAATAAATGCAACTCTTTTATACTTTATATAACAGGCATCCCAGATAGCAGTGAGGAGGATGAGAGGTTGGCTCAGTCTCTGGGTTTGAGCTGGAACTCAGTTCTGAAGACGGAAGAAGATGGATCTCAGACTCTAATGAACTCAGATGAGGTAAGCTCACCATCACGGTTATACACGAGGACAGACAGTTCCAGTTCACTGGTTACAACTGAGAATCTCTTCTGCGGTAGTTTACAGGTCAAAGCCGTGAAGAAGCTTTTAACTCGGTTACCCAGAAAGCTCGGGAGAAGAACGTTGGTGGACACCTCACTAGTACAAAGTTACGTGATTGGCTAATCTCAAGGCAGCGCTACTGGGGCACACCCATTCCCATAGTGCACTGCAGCTCCTGCGGGCCCGTGGCAGTTCCAGCGGAGGACCTGCCGGTCGTGCTGCCTAAAGTACCTTCCCTCACAGGGAAAGGGGTGTCGCCCTTAAAGACGGCACATGATTGGCTGAGATGCCAGTGCCCGCGGTAAGTGGATGACTCAATGGATTGAGTCAAAAAAAATCTTTCTCTAAGGGCGGTCTTTCAAAAGTAGCTGTAAGTAGGGGTGGGTGGGTCGATCCTGAAGTATCGATACTTTTGATACTGACGGGGTATCGAAAAGGATCGATCCTCACATTAAAAATATGGATCCAAATGTGTGTTTTTTTAAACAGTAATTAATTTAGCAGAAATTCAGTGAGCAAAATAAGCTTCTAAGTGGAAAAACAAGCGAATAATTGTGTAGGATAGAACTATTTCTCCTAGTCATCTGAATACAAGACGAAACCAATCAATCACAGAGAGCGTTGGCTGAGCTCACAGGATCACAATGCGTTTGGGAAACAAAGCTTTGCTTAGATGACAGAGAAACAATCGGTAGTTAGTTATTGCACAATAAATAAACTAAAAGTGTACATAACGGTTCAAAATGTTGACGTCAGTCATATTTTTTTAATCAAATTAATAGTTTTATTCAGAAAGGATCAATGCATTAAATTGATCAAAAGTGATTGTCAAGGGTTTTACACTGTAAAATATATATATATTTCATATAAATGCTGTTCTTTCAACTTTCATCAAAAAATTCTGCATTAAATTTATCAGGGTTTCCACAAAAATATGAAACTGTTTTCAACATTGATAATAAGAAATGTTTCTTGAGCAGCAAATAAGCATATTAAAATGATTTCTGAAGGATCATGAAGGCCGGAGTAAAAATTCAGCTTTAATGACAGGAATAAATTACAGTTTACAATAACATAAAAATCTTACAGACCCCAAACTTTTGAACAGTAGTGTACAATAGTGCATTTACTATAATTAGGGTAGTTTGGTAAAAGCCACTGACTAATTACAGGCCGGTTGAGAGCACAAATCACAAAATCTTTTAGTGGTCATAAAAATGTATTCAGATTTAGCATATTAATGATGCATTCACCTCATAAATCATGACACACTGCTCTAGCACAGGAAAGTACATGTCAGGTCAAGGGCATTCTTTTAAAATTAAAAAGTATTGGTATTGGTATCGATATCGGCGATACTGGCCCTGTATTTACTTGGTATCGGATAGATACCAAATTTTGCAGTATCGCCCACCCCTATCTGTAAGTGTTAGAAAATATTTATATAATAGTTATTTATATTATATTATATTATGAAGAAATATTAGTATATCACTACACCAACTGAGCTACTGCCATGAAGATTTTTGTATAATATAATATTTTTGTATAGTATCATATGTATATTATTAAGAAATATTATTATATTCACATATTATATAAAGTCATACACCAGGTGAGCCACTGGCATGGGGGTTTTGTTTTTTTTGTTTTTTTATTTGAAAATTTAGTTTTGATTTGTTTTTCGTTTTGTTTGGTTACAGTATTATTACATTTATACAATATTTTTTATATATTATTAAGAAAAAAATTATTATATTTATATACAGAGCAGTGTTTCCTTAAGACTTACACTCTATCTAAGCACTAATTACTTGGATTTGTCTCTGAGGAAATTTCTTCTCACATTTAGAGCACAGACAGTTTGGTTTCTTTTGAGACTATAAATTGAACTCTTAGAAAATGGAAAATAAAAAGTGTTTGATAAGAGATTCATTTGGTGGCATTGTAATATAAGTGGAATCATTTTCTTCCATTATCTGAATCTTTGTACTCCCACTCTGTCATGTGAAATAATGGCAGATTGGACCAGAACTCATTGTCTCAGATATAATCAAAACAGAGCCGAGTTCAGACTCAAGCCCGAATGAAATGTCTTGTTTCTGGGAGCTCTCGTCCCCTGGAGGCTACAGGGATCATTACCACTGAGTCATGGAGGTGTTGAAGATGTGCGCTCAGATAGCACCTCCTCAGTGTGAAGGGTATTAATAGACCCTCTCTGACCATGGAGTAGGTAATACCAGCAGAGCTGCTGAAAGCTGATGACATTTATACAAAAATCCTTTGTCAGATAGTCACATGAATGGAGAGACAAACATGTTTTAACTGCCTCAGTTCATGCATTTGTTAAATACATACACGCAGAAATGTGGTTCAGGAGAGGTCGCCTATTAATTATTTTTTTAGTGGGCTATGCCAATATTCAGAAAGCAGGATGGCAGATTTAAAATTTGGGTTTTTGTAATTATTGTTTTAAAAAAGAGGGGCAACAGAGGAAGTGCGCACTTTGCCCATGCAATCAGCTGGTGATACGGTGTTTACTCAGAACGGCTCCGGTCACAGTGAGTGTATGCAGGGAATGAATGCATGTGCTGAGAGTTTAGCATGCATTTGGGAACAGGGGGGTACCAGTTATGCACCAGTTATACACCAGTTATGCACCAGTTATGCACCAGTTATGCACCAGTTATGCCCCAGTTATGTACCAGTTATGCACCAGTTATGCACCAGTTATGCACCAGTTATGCCCCAGTTATGTACCAGTTATGCACCAGTTATGCACCAGTTATGCACCAGTTATGTACCAGTTATGCACCAGTTATACACCAGTTATAGTTATACACCAGTTATGCACCAGTTATGCCCCAGTTATGTACCAGTTATGTACCAGTTATGCCCCAGTTATGCACCAGTTATGTACCAGTTATGTACCAGTTATGCCCCAGTTATGTACCAGTTATGTACCAGTTATGCACCAGTTATGCACCAGTTATGCACCAGTTATGCACCAGTTATGTACCAGTTATGCACCAGTTATACACCAGTTATAGTTATACACCAGTTATGCACCATTTATGCCCCAGTTATGTACCAGTTATGTACCAGTTATGCCCCAGTTATGCACCAGTTATGTACCAGTTATGTACCAGTTATGCCCCAGTTATGCCCCAGTTATGTACCAGTTATGTACCAGTTATGTACCATTTATGTACCAGTTATGCACCAGTTATACACCAGTTATAGTTATACACCATTTATGCCCCAGTTATGTACCAGTTGTGTACCAGTTATGCCCCAGTTATGCCCCAGTTATGCCCCAGTTATGTACCAGTTATGTACCAGTTATGCTCCAGTTATGCACCAGTTATGTACCAGTTATGCCCCAGTTATGCCCCAGTTATGTACCAGTTATGCACCAGTTATGCACCAGTTATGCCCCAGTTATGCCCCAGTTATGTACCAGTTATGCCCCAGTTATGTACCAGTTATGTACCAGTTATGTACCAGTTATGCACCAGTTATGCACCAGTTATGCCCCAGTTATGTACCAGTTATGCACCAGTTATGCCCCAGTTATGCCCCAGTTATGTACCAGTTATGCCCCAGTTATGCCCCAGTTTTGCACCAGTTTTGAACCAGTTATGCCCCAGTAATACCCCAGTAATGCACCAGTTATGCCCCAGTTATGCCCCAGTTATGTACCAGTTATGCACCAGTTATGTACCAGTTATGCCCAGTTATGCCCCAGTTATGTACCAGTTATGTACCAGTTATGCACCAGTTATGCACCAGTTATGCCCCAGTTATGCCCCAGTTATGTACAAGTTATGTACCAGTTATGCCCCAGTTATGCCCCAGTTATGTATCAGTTATACACCAGTTATGCACCAGTTATGCACCAGTTATGCACCAGTTATGCCCCAGTTATGTACCAGTTATGTACCAGTTATGCCCCAGTTATGCCCCAGTTATGTACCAGTTATGCCCCAGTTATGCCCCAGTTTTGCACCAGTTTTGAACCAGTTATGCCCCAGTAAAACCCCAGTAATGCACCAGTTATGCCCCAGTTATGCCCCAGTTATGTACCAGTTATGCCCCAGTTATGCCCCAGTTTTGCACCAGTTTTGAACCAGTTATGCCCCAGTAATGCACCAGTTATGCCCCAGTTATGCCCCAGTTATGCAACAGTTATGCCCCAGTTATGCCCCTAAACCCCCTAAAGCCTGGGTAGGGTTGGGTATTATTTTAATTTTAGTGATTCCGAATCTGCTTATTGATTCCCAGTTTCGATTCCAGTAAGGTAAAAACAATTAGTCAAACATTTAGGCCTATATCAAAAATATTTATGCTGTCTTTTCGTGAAACGACTTGTTGCAGCTGATTTCAATGAGCAAAAATCAAAAGCCTAAGGAACTAACATTTTATTATGGCTTTAACACAAATACCTCAGCAAAAAAATAGTTTTTTAAAAGTTTTTTTTTAACTTGCATTAATTATCCCTGTATGTATTTAAGCCCCTATTTTCCCTAGTTCATTTGTCCTGTATCATTAGTGTTGTATGTGGTTGTTGATTCTAGCTCCTGAGTTTTCCCTAGTATTCCTGTTGGATTTATTAAAAGACTGCTTATTTTGTACTCATTTGTCTTCATGCGCCACATCGTGACAATAGTAGGGATGTCCCGATGAAGTTTTTTGTGCCCCCGATCCAATCTGAGTCATTGAATTTTGAGTATCTGATACCAGTCTTGATCCGATACTTGTATTTAATAGCCATAAATTTAAAGTTATTAAAATCAATCCAATGTATACAGGGATGTTAATAGAGTTCCTGAGGGACAGGGGCTGATATGTAAAAAAGGAGCATCTATCAGTAATGTTTATTTATACCTCTATTTATCTATATATATCTATATATCAATACTGTATATAAGATTTGTAGAAATAAACATCTATTACAATGGTAGACATTGTAAACAGACGGTGTGTTCTCAATTATAAATATAGGACTACTGCTATAAAATTCTTGTATTTTATATGTACAATAAGCAGAATAATTGCGCAAAAAAGAAAGAAAAGTGGAGATAAGGTTAGAAGCTTGCGGTGTCAAGACACAACCCATGGCAACATGTTATGGCAAAGACAATCAGAAGGCTGTGATTCCTCTCAAAAGTTTGTCTAAAATATGCTAAACACGGAAGCTTGAACATTAGTGTGTGTGGCGCGCTAGAACAGACCTTATTCTGCTGGTTGGCAAACCCACTTGAAGGTTCATATCTGCACGAAACCTGCATGGCAGCTGACGTAAAATAAAGGATCCGGCTTAGGATAGCAGTTGTGAAAAATACCAAAAATGCTTAAACGATCCCGATACCAATCCTTGAGATCGGCTCAGGGCATCCCTACTGCATAGTTTTTTTAATAAATAAAATATAGATTAATCCTTAAAGTTACAAAACTTATTCAAGATCAGTGAGTGATTTTCTTTTGTTCTTTGATTGTTAATGAAACAGACGGCAGCAGGTTTATTAGGCTGCTGTCCCTTTAAGAACTCATGCAGGATCCAATTATTCAATTTAAATTCCACGAGGTCCGGTCTCTATTTGTCCTTCCCAGCAGAGGTCCGGACAACCCTGTTTTTGAAATAGTTTGTATTTTCATCTGTGCAGCAGTTGTACTTTGTAAAAGAAAAAAAGTCTTAAAACGGTCATCAGAGATGAGGATATTGGGTCCTGAGAGCCAAAGCCGTGGTTTCTTAGAATTTATAACAATGAATATTTCATCAGCTGAGCCCAGTTGGATATGAATATTAAAACTAAAGGTAAAATCAGATGTTTTATCAGGCTATTTATCAGGCTGATTCTTAGATATGTAAAAGACCATGTGACAGAAAATATACTACGGTTCAGGGTTCAATTCTTTTTATATCTTTATATAAATGAATAAGTATCTACAAAAAGGAAACAAACAGCGTACATAATAATCAACATAATTGCTCTCATCATGAGCAGAATATAAAGTTAACTAGTAATTTAAAAGTTTTAATTGCGTCTTCCCTTGCCACCCTACAAATAATTTCCCTAATTTTAACATTGTTTATTATGAAATGATCTGGTGATTAATAGGGCTAATGCGAAATGTAGATGGAAAGAAAAAGTCTTGTCACAAACCTGGTTTGAACGACCTGATCCAAATACTGTATGACAGATAAAATATAACTATATTTGATGCATTCTCGTTTTCTGAAGCATTTTAGCGAAAGTATCCTCTTTTTTTTTTACATTTTTGATCATCATGTTTCTGCTACTGTTGTTAAAATAACCACTACATCTGCAGCTCTTGTTGCGCTTTATTACATCATAAACATCATTACCATAAACGACCCTGAGCGCTTGTGTGTGAACTGCTACATTGTTTTTATGACAGAAATGTTATTGTTTCATTTTAAGTTTAATAGAGGGAATATATTTACTTATTTTACTTGTACTCAGTGTTAACTTTGGCCGTCAGGAGCGGTTCTGCCGGGAGGACACGTACAGAGCAGAATCAAGAGTCTGAGCCCTTATGAATTATGGACCAAGCGTCTGTGTTAGGGATGTTCTGTTCTTCTCTGTGGCCTAGGTTACCTTCAGAAATTCAAAGAGGTGATTGAAATTCATTTATAAACAGCTTGATATAAAAGGAACAATAGTTGAAGGAGTCACAAGCTGTGTCCTAGCCACTGTTGAAATATTGTAGAAATTAGGGCAGGAGCTGCAGTGTGTAAGATAAAAGTTGTGCACATGAATCTGTGTTTTTACCAACCATTTGTTTTATTTAAAAGCTTAAAGAAGCAACTCTTTGAGATTTAAATGACTTAGTTCAGTTGTCTTCTTTTAGTTAAATAGGCAATATCTTGCCCTTTTTCAAAGTCTTGATGATGTTTTTGGGCTCTACTAGAACAGGTTTTCATGCTTGAATGTTCAAAACAATAATAATTCACCACACTGCATGCGATGTACTGTATGATGGAACAACAAATTCACCTAATTAATTATTATTTTGTTTAGTTATATCATTTATGATTTGAATAAGAGAACACCAGTAAACTTGGGGTAATCATAAAAATAGTTGTATTCATTACATCATAGATCAAAATAGAAAATGTTCAGAAAACGGGCAGATTTTTAATAAATAGCAATACAGTAGCGAACAATAAACGATAAAAATTGCAAAACAAAAATTTATAATTAATCCAAAGTTTGAACATTTATGAGTAGTGTAGCAGATAAATAGTCCACTTTGGTGGCTGAACAAAAATAAGGCTTGACGCTCACTTTCCAAAAGATTTCATTGTCCACAGGATAGATTTCCAAACTGAAATAATATTTATTACAAAAAAGTATGTATATACAAAATCAAAATCTCAAGTAAATAAAGGATTGAGAAGATATAAAGTCCGTTTCACATGGAGTCGGGCTGTGAGGTCAAAGACGGTCACTTCCTGTTATGGCCACGCCCCCAGGTGAGGTCACAGGTCGTTTATTCCCAGAGGCCGTACACTAGGTGGTGTCAACTCAAATAACATTGGGTGAAATAGTTAATTGTTTAACACAAAAAAATAATCCTAGGCTTAAAACTTCTTTATTTTAACGTGCGTTGTGTGACTGTTTACATTAAGCCTACACATTTTTCAAACACAGTGCAAAAATAAAGGCATTATATAAATACAATTTTCCGTTCTGGCGGTTTTAGGTATAAATGCCCATTTTTTTAATCTGTTTTTTTTTTTTCTTAACAATTTTTTTAACAACAGGAGATTGTAAATTACACAATATTAGTAAAAGTATTAACTGGGTAGTATTATTAAAAATAATTATTTATGACTGGGAGACGTGGGTATTTTATTGAAAATCTATTGTGTAAATTTGAAAAACAGCCATTGGTAATTTTTACCCCGTGGCGGTTCTAGTGTTAAAGAGCGTGAGGATTGTAAGGCGATAGAAGATCGGTTAAATACACAGGAGCTAAACCATTTACGGCCTTATATGTCAGTAGCAATAGTTTATAATCGATACTCAACTTACCAGTGTAGAGATGATCGAATTGGGGTTATATGATTATATTTTCTTGACCTAGTCAGAACTCTAGCAGCTGCATTTTGGACTAATTGTAGCTTGTTTATTGAGGATGCAGGACAACCAGCTAGTCATGCATTACAGTAATCTAGTCTAGAGGTCATGAATGCATGAACTAACTTTTCTGCATCAGAAACAGAGAGCATGTTCCCGGAGCTTAGCGCTGCTTCTGAAGTGGAAGAAAACTGCTTTTTTTTTTGTAACATATGAAATATGTTATTTTCAGAAGACAAGTTGCGGTCAAATAT
Organism: Siphateles boraxobius; assembly: GCF_051911475.1. NCBI lineage: Eukaryota > Metazoa > Chordata > Actinopteri > Cypriniformes > Leuciscidae > Siphateles > Siphateles boraxobius. The sequence goes on along the minus strand of NW_027508722.1, from coordinate 2,309,053 downwards.
AACACCCAGGTCTTTTACATTTACCTCAGTCTTATTTGAATTTGAATAGATGAAAATGATTGGTCAGCCAATATTTTATTTCTCACACTCTGCCAACTTGAATAATTTAGAGATTTCATCTGGTCGTGATTGAAATATATAACCGAGTATCATTGGCATAACAGTGGAAACTAAGTCTATATATATATCTATATCTATCTGCGTGTGTGTGTGTGTGTGTGTGTGTGTATATATATATATATATATATATATATATACAGTGTATATATATTTGTGGAATACTACCTAGATTTTAAAACATTGTAAGATCTTCTCACTGGCATTAGTCCAGTCTTTTCAAATTTTATTAAATTTGTCTGAAATCTGTTTGTGTCCATTCTGCACATATATTTATAGCAACTAATTACAGTATATGATTCAGACGGTTAAAGTTTTTGTCAGTGAGCACTGCTGACGAGGAGACCGGATCATCTCTTATCTGTTGAGACCTTGATGAAAATCACCTCAGTTCTTTAAATGATCACCTACATTCAGTGAAGCGGCTGCGGAGAGACAGAAAGAGACGGAAACAAGATAAAGAGAGAGATGGTGCTTATCTGCCTCGTCCTTGAGGAAAACAGAAGTCATTTCCTGAGCTGTGATATTCTCTCTGGCTTCGTTGTTAGAAGTTTAATTGAAAGCTGAGGATAAAAAACAGAGTAAGCTCTCACAGCCGGATTTTGGTACTGATTGAATGTTTGAATGATTGTTGTGGTTATCACACAGACACACACACACACACACACACACACACACACACACACACACACACACAAAAGCCAAGCCATGTCTACAAAGCCACGCCTCCTAAACCTGAACGCTCACAGCATAAGCGTCACAAGAGACGCCATTAAATTACCTCATGTCTCAAAGGTCAAAGCACATAACATTACAATAATAATGTAAACAGCTTACAGAGCTCTTGTACCACCTGACTGCTGCAGATTAATTTCAGCGTTGATATTGTTTTTGACATAGAAATGCATCAATCCGAGTCTGAAGACATGAACAGCTCCCGGTAGAACGTCACGGGTTGCCATCTCTTAATTGCGATAATTGCAGAGTAGACCAATCACAACAGACTGGGTCATCTGACCAATCAGAGCAGAGTAGACCAATCATAACAGACTGGCTCATCTGACCAATCAGAGCAGAGTAGACCAATCACAACAGACTGGCTCATCTGACCAATCAGAGCAGAGTAGACCAATCATAACAGACTGGCTCATCTGACCAATCAGAGCAGAGTAGACCAATCACAACAGACTGGCTCATCTGACCAATCAGAGCAGAGTAGACCAATCACAACAGACTGGCTCATCTGACCAATCAGAGCAGAGTAGACCAATCATAACAGACTGGCTCATCTGACCAATCAGAGCAGAGTAGACCAATCACAACAGACTGGCTCATCTGACCAATCAGAGCAGAGTAGACCAATCACAACAGACTGGCTCATCTGACCAATCAGAGCAGAGTAGACCAATCATAACAGACTGGCTCATCTGACCAATCAGAGCAGAGTAGACCAATCACAACAGACTGGCTCATCTGACCAATCAGAGCAGAGTAGACCAATCACAACAGACTGGCTCATCTGACCAATCAGAGCAGAGTAGACCAATCACAACAGACTGGCTCATCTGACCAATCAGAGCAGAGTAGACCAATCATAACAGACTGGCTCATCTGACCAATCAGAGCAGAGTAGACCAATCACAACAGACTGGCTCATCTGACCAATCAGAGCAGAGTAGACCAATCACAACAGACTGGCTCATCTGACCAATCAGAGCAGAGTAGACCAATCATAACAGACTGGCTCATCTGACCAATCAGAGCAGAGTAGACCAATCACAACAGACTGGCTCATCTGACCAATCAGAGCAGAGTAGACCAATCATAACAGACTGGCTCATCTGACCAATCAGAGCAGAGTAGACCAATCATAACAGACTGGCTCATCTGACCAATCAGAGCAGAGTAGACCAATCACAACAGACTGGCTCATCTGACCAATCAGAGCAGAGTAGACCAATCACAACAGACTGGCTCATCTGACCAATCAGAGCAGAGTAGACCAATCATAACAGACTGGCTCATCTGACCAATCAGAGCAGAGTAGACCAATCACAACAGACTGGCTCATCTGACCAATCAGAGCAGAGTAGACCAATCACAACAGACTGGCTCATCTGACCAATCAGAGCAGAGTAGACCAATCATAACAGACTGGCTCATCTGACCAATCAGAGCAGAGTAGCCCAATCACAACAGACTGTGTCATCTGACCAATGAGAGCAGAGTAGACCAATCACAACAGACTGGCTCATCTGACCAATCAGAGCAGAGTTGACCAATCACAACAGACTGGCTCATCTGACCAATCAGAGCAGAGTAGACCAATCACAACAGACTGGCTCATCTGACCAATCAGAGCAGAGTAGACCAATCACAACAGACTGGCTCAACTGACCAATCAGAGCAGAGTAGACCAATCACAACAGACTGGCTCATCTGACCAATCAGAGCAGAGTAGACCAATCACAACAGACTGGCTCAACTGACCAATCAGAGCAGAGTAGACCAATCACAACAGACTGGCTCATCTGACCAATCAGAGCAGAGTAGACTAATCACAACAGACTGGCTCATCTGACCAATCAGAGCAGAGTAGACTAATCACAACAGACTGGCTCATCTGACCAATCAGAGCAGAGTAGACCAATCACAACAGACTGGCTCAACTGACCAATCAGAGCAGAGTAGACCAATCACAACAGACTGGCTCATCTGACCAATCAGAGCAGAGTAGACCTATCACAACAGACTGGGGTGAGATGAGGTGAATGTATATTATGAGAAAATGAAAGTGTTTTTTTGGCCTTGGATGCATGTGAACTTATTGTAGGAGACTTTTTTAGGTTGTTTAGACAAATTTAGGAACCTTTAAAATAACATACTAGGGGCATTTTACCATCCATAACTTGCATTTAGAAAATAGATACAGTGCATTGAAATTTTATTTCATGCCAACTTTAAGGTTTCCTCACTCGTTGTGTCTTCAGCTGCCGAGGTTTCGTACCCTGTCAGTGTGCATCGAATGTCTTCTGTGTTCCGTCTATTATCAGTCCAGCCACACACACACTTCCACCATTTGAGTAGGAAAAACAAACCCAAAACAAAACTGTAAAAATCAATAAAGCCCTGATTTCCTAGTGTAGATCAGTGATAAACACACTCCTCATTACAGCTTATATGTGGGACGCTCGTTTATCAGATGGCACCTGGCTTTCAAAGAATTAACCTGTACACCTTCGCCCTGTTGCTAGGCAACCGTGTGGCGCTTGGCTCCCGTTGCCGGCGCTATAATAGGCAGGATTGCCTGAACGATCCTCAGATTATCAGAGACGGGGCGGATCTCTCCGACTGGAGGGAGGGATGGACACACACTTTTGGATTGACATTAGCAGGGCTGGAATCTGCTCTTGTTTGGCCATTCATTAGTTTGGTTTGATGCTGAAGATTAGCCGAGGGAAGTCTGCCGAGAGCCGCGAGAGTAAGTGTGGCGGTCTTCTGAGTGACAGATGGCCTGGGATGCAGAGCGCTGTTTGCTTTGTGTTCGAGACCGAGACAAAACACACACGGGTCTGTGTTCGGGAGTTCGGCAGTGCCGGCTCAGAAACCCCACAGCATTACAACTACAAAATCACTCAAAAAATCATTTCATTTTGTTTTTTGATTTTTAATTTCAGTTTATTTTAGGTAGTTAATTGTTCATAGAAAATGACTAGTTGTAGTTTTCATAATTTATAGCAAATTATTGAAATGAAGAATATTGTGTCGTGTCAGGAGTTCAGAAACACTGATATAGAGAATAACTCAAACAGCATCATTCATTACACACATGTAAAAAAAATACAATCAGATGACCAGTTCTTGTCTAATTAATATATAGTAACAGCCTTGGTGCATATTATTTATCATTAGTGAATCTGAGAGCTACCCTGATCCTGCAGTATTTCAATCCTGGCGCTGTAAGTTTGGAAATCATATACACCAACATTCAATACTTTGTGGTCTGAAGGATTTTTTAATGTTTTTGAAGTATTCACCAAAGCTGCATTTATTTGATCAAAAATATATGATTTTTTTTCTCGCAATTTAATATTGTGAAATTTTATTATAAAGTTAAACTGATTGTTTTCTATGTGAATGTATAGAAATAATTAAAATGTAATTAATTCCTGTGATCAAAGCTGTATTTTCAGCATCATTACTCCAGTCTTCAGTGTCACATGATCCTTCAGAAATCACTCTAATATGATGATTTGATGCTCAAGAAGCATTTATGATTGTCATCAATGTTAAAAACAGTTTTGCTGCTTAATAATGCTTTGGAGACCATTGATGAATGATGAATTGAAAGTTCAAAAGAACAGCATTTATTTTAAACTGAAATCTTTTGTAACATTATAAATGTCTTTGCAGTCACTTTTGGTCAATTTAATGTATCCTTGATGAATAAAATAATTAATTTTTTTAATCTTATGGTCCTGAAACTTTTGAACGGTAGTGTAGAATAGGTCGTAATTTGAACAAACTGTAGTATCACCTGGTTTTAGTCTGTCTTGTTATAGTAAATCACGTTCCATTTGATGTCATTTTTCTGTCAAAATGTTGCATCGTGAGTTGTCTCACTACACCACATGTGAACATATATTGGTGTAAACATCTGTGAGAACCATGTGTTCAACAAGACTGATGATTTCACTCTAACTTTGGTGAAATGTGTTGTTTTTGAGGTTGTTGCTGTCGGGCTGAGTGAGATTCTCAAACAATCAGAGCAAAGTTTTGTTACAGACAGTTTTAACATTTTTCAGGAAAATCAACCTTTATTTTAAGGGCCAGATTTACTAACAGCTCCAGCACAAACCCTCTTTTGGTGTTAAAAAAACTACTGTAAGGATTTACTAAAGACACGCACGTCACGCAGTGAAAATGAGCGCTGTGTTCTTTCATTTGCTCGTCGTCTGTAAATCACGAGCTGTACTTTACACTCCCATCTGCGCTTTTATAGGGTTGCGCTCTCATGCTAATTTGCCCTGTTTAGTCAAATCTGGCTCTATAGCATATGCGAAAGTATTTTAGCTTTAAAAAGCATGCACATCATCTTTAAATAAATCTAAAACTAAGTTCAGTATTCTGTTAATTATACAGCAGGTCATGGAGGAACACATGTTATTGTTTCTTGAGAACGAACTGTTTCTACTAGCCCAGCACTTATAATAATGTTCTTTCTGTTGATGTCAGGTGTAAAGGGCCGGCGGAGAGGGAAACGGACACCATGGACACCTTTGTGGATTCTTCCTGGTACTATTTCAGATACACTGACCCTCACAACACGCTGAGGTAAGGAAAACATCCAGATGCTCCCTGTGTCCCGCCAGGTGTTTGTGGAGAGAGACGCTCCTATTCTGGGATGCTGAACGAGCAAGACTCAGATTGGAAGACCATCTGTCTCTGCTATTTCAGATCAACAACCAGGATTTTAAAATGTGACTGTAATGCATCTTCATAAACACATAATGAAACGTACACTCTGTTCTGAACCTTCATAGGTAGCATTAGTGCATCATAGACGGTGACACTTTACAATAAGGTTCATTAACTACCTTAGTTAACATGAACTAATAATTAACAATATTTCAGCATTTATTAATCTTAGTTAATAAGATTTACTAATATGTTAATATTAATTTCAACATTTACAAGCATGTTATTAAAATCAAATGTTGTTTTTGTTCAAATTAGTTAATGCACTGTGAAGTAACTTGAACAAACAATGAACATCTGTATTTCTATTAACTAACATTAACAAATATTAATAAATACTGTAACATGTGTTGCTCATGTTTAGGTCATGTTAGTTAATACATTAACTAATGTTAACTAATGAACCTTATTGTAAAGTGTTTCCTCATAGACTTACAGTAAGACTGGTAAATGAAAATAAAGGTTTTTTTTAAACAACATTGTAACACAACTTGTTTGTTAAAAAGGCCAAATTTTGCCCTTTTTCCAAGTCTTGATGTTTTTAGGCTCTACAAGAATGTGTTTTCATGCTTGAATGTTCAAAACACATTATTTTCCCCATATTCTTTGTTTATGAACAACAGATTATTTAATCTCCATCTATGAAGCTCCTGCTTCTGAAAAGCACACTGAGCTCTGATTGGTCGGCTGGATCAGTGTGTTGTGATTGGTCGAGCGCTTCGAGTGTGTTTGGGAAATGTCCCGCCCCTTTCCATAACCGCCAGTTTAACACACTACTAACTAACTGAACCAGGCCCCGCCCCTTTATTCTGCGTATGAATTATTTACATGAGGAATATTGTGATATCGTGTTTGTTCCCGGAAGAAACTCAAGACTACAATAGAGGCGTTTCAGGAGTTCAGAAACACTGACACTGATATAGAGATAAACTTTGTGACTGCTGAGCTTGTTCATGCTTAAACGGCAACATTACACACATCCTCCTCTTTAACATTAATTAATACATTAACTAACGTGAACTAACAATGAACAGTACATTTTTACAACATTGTACATGTTAGTTAACCAATGCTGTACAAGTTTTGTTCATTGTTAGTTAACTAATGTAGATAATTAATGTGAATACTATAAGTGTTATACCACTTTCTTTTCTTTTTTTTTTGATTGGGTAACATCTTTGCATTTGAAATAAGTATAATATGTGGAACACTTTTTGTAAACTTAAGTTTTTATTATATTACAGCCATCAAGATTAACTAATTGTGAAAAGTGTTTTATAGCATTTCATTTAGATGCATAAAAGGCTTCGGCTCATGAATGTTTTCACATTATAACAGTTTCATTCTGTGCTAAAAACTGATGTGAACCTTCAGACTGGAACTGGGAGCATCTGAGAAAGCCCTCGTTACTGTTCACTCGTTTATAAATCAAACTCAAAAAAACAAATTCATTGTACGGTGGAATTTTAACATCATCGAAGCTATATCTTCATCACGGGTGAAAGTTGTTCAATTAATTATTTTACTAAAAAATGTATAATTAATCATATTAATTATAATTACAAAAACACTGGAAAATTAAACCCAGTTTGCAATTCTGTAATCAATAATGATATCGATTACATGTATTTTTAATCATTATATCTGTATGATATTTATTAGCGTATTACAGATTTGCATTTCCAGTGCTTTTTGATGCACTTTTAGACCTTTTTTCTTGCAAAGATGAAGTAGTTCTACATAATATAACTCTATTGAGTGTAATTACATAATTTTCAAATGACACCGTAGCTTTTTATTCACTGTTCTGTCCTTTATTCAGGTCTGACATTTTTCTTTTGATTAACCATGATTAAATATATATTTAGCCAATTGACGTCCCTAATCAAAATATTTTCATGTTTAAGAGTGGCCTATTTAATTATGTGATTTTCTTTCAGAGTACCTGTAAAAGGAGTTTTTTAGTCAGTAGAATTACTTTTAGTTATTAGTCATTCTGTTAGTAATACAACTTGCATTGTCACAGTTACTGTAACTCAAGTAAATGCATGGGAATTCCTTCCAGAGCCCTTTACTGTCGTGTACTGTATGTGTATGTGGTTGTGTTAAATGTACGGTTAGTTCAGTGTTGCTGGCAGCCGCTTATAGAGTGTGACGTGTTTGTTTATCACAGTTTATTTAAGTGTGCTTATTGTTGTGTTTTAACTCACATTCTCTCTTGTTGAATGTGTTATTGGAGTGTCGTGAATGTGATGTCTGTGAAAAGCAGCGCCAGTATTCGAGTTTGCGAGCGTTCGTGTGTGTGTGGATGTCTGTGTGTCAGTGACTCCTAGTGGCCGCTCTCTCAGGACACAGTATTGAGGTGTTCCTCTCGTCTCACAGGCCTTTTGAGCGTTCCCGAGCGGATCACTGGATGCCTGTGGATGTGTACATCGGAGGGAAGGAGCACGCCGTCATGCACCTGTATTACGCACGCTTCCTCAGCCACTTCTGCAGAGACCAGGGCATGGTTTCACACAGGTGCAACACACACATATAAAGTCATGGCCGGTCTAGGAAAATTGACATCTTCACCCTTTATTCAAAAATGAATGTTAAATATTTTGTAAGCATATTGTTTAGTTGTGCTTGGAGTCGATTGTTTTATCATTTATTTATAGAGCACATTTAACCCTTGTGCCTCCTTAGGGACATTTTTGTCCTTTTCAGTTTTGTTTTTTTATGTGTTAATGCTAACTGCATAAAATTTGGCACAGGTGTGTATTTTTATTGTAATTTTACTATTTCACCGCTCTCAACTCATACGGGAGACAAGGTTCAGAGGAAACATTGGAGCTTCTAATATCATTGATTTTTTGAGTAAAATGTTTTTAAAAATCTTCACAAAGGTCTGAAGAGTCCTCAGATAAAATATTCATAGTCGGGTTAAGAAGAGAATCAGTCGTGTCGAACAGGACGTTTGGTCAGTAATTAATTAAGAAAAGAAATTAGATTCTGCCTTCCTTACTGCCGTTTGATAGTTGGACAGACTCGATTTTAAAATGTCAAATGAGATCCTGTATCTGATCTTTTTTTCCACTTTCCTTTGCTTTTCGAGCACGGGTGACATCATTTAACCACGGCTGGCCAGCGACCTTCATCTTTTTACGCTTTTTATGCCAGAGATATAGAGGATGCTTTGTAAAATTTCTCAACCAAGCATTCAGCATCTGTTTCGTTAAGAAAATCATTATTAAAGTGTGAAGAATAATATTCAGAAAACAAATTTGCAGTGTTAGTGTGAATAGCTTGAGAGAGACATGAAGGCGGAGAGCAAATAGATGACGGGGAAAAGCACTCAGATTCAAACAAAACTGGATAATGGTCAGACACCCTTGCATCAATAACTCCAGATTTGAGATGGAAAAACCAGTGTGTGACCCAGATTGTGAGTTTGACCACACACAGATTGTACAATGTTCAGAGACTCTAAAAGAGTTAAAAAGTCTTTGACCAATGGCTTTGAAGGGCAGCAGAGATGAAAGTTAAAGGAGTAGTTCACTTAAAGGTGCATTGTGTAATATTTCTGAGGATCTATTGACAGAAATGCAATATAAGATCCATAACTATGTTTTCAGTGGCGTATAAAGACCTTACTTAATGAACCGTTATGCTTTTATTACCTTAGAATGAGCAGTTTTACTGAATAATTAAGCAAACATAATTTCTTAATTTATCCTTGTAAAGAAACCTCATTGCTGAACTGGCTACTCTCTGCTGTCTCAGCCGATGACATCACTTCCTGTCAGCAACCGTAACTTCTGTTGTTTGCAATTCGTAACCTCACCACTAGATGCCGCTAAAAATCACACACTGCACCTTTAAAAATGAAAATTTGGTCATCATTTACTCTCCCAAAGTTGATTCAAACCTGTATGAATATCTTTTCTTCTGCTGAACACAAACGAAGATATTTTAAAAAATATTTCGGTAACCAAACACTTGATGGACCCCATTGACTTAGTATTATTATAGTATTAGTATTTTTTTCCTACTATGGAAGTCAATGCGGTACACCAACTGTTAGATTAACAACATTCTTCAAAATATCTTCGTTCAGCAGAAGAAAGCAATTTACATTTTTAAGTGAACTATTCCTTTAAAGTCCCCAAGAATCATATACTCCATCAGCCTGAGTCATCAGATTAGAGAGAAAATCAGAAAATGTATGAATAAAATCCTTTTAGTGGGTCTTTGGCACAGGAACTGGACTTCAAAACTATAAAAGGTGTCCATAGGCACAGTCTTGCATTTAAAACAGTTTTTACACCGTTCACCACCCTGTCCCGACAAGAGGCGTTCAGTCACCTTGTTTTAACCAGGTCTCAGTAACAAATAAAAAGTCTAAAGAGTGAGATGTACAGTCGTTTAAGATAAAAGATTTATTCGATATTGATCTTGCATTCAGTGAGGCCATCTTAACTGTAGGGCAGACGGACATGTTTCCTAGATTGACTATCCGACTCTTACCATTTGACCCAATGGAAGAGCGGCGATGTAATAACGCAATGATGAGAATGATAATTTTTGGCCAGGCTGTCATACAAAGAAATTATGAACACATGCAAAAACAAAAGAGAACCAATGAAATATTATTATTTTTCCTGTCAGCTTTTTGCTTTTAGTTGTAGCTGTAGTTTGGCTTTTTTTTTTTTGCCAAATAATTTTGTCAGATAACCTTAACCAAGTTTAGTGTTTTGTTCCTCCCTCATATTTAAAATATTGAATAAAATATTCCTGTAATCGAACTTGTAGTTCGAAACATCACCTCCAGACATCATTTTTGGCCACTACTGTACAAAAACATCATGAATGCACGAATTGCATTCAAAAAACATTTAACTTTCATAATATGACATATAATGATGTGTTTACACTCATATGAGATCCGCCAATAGCAAACCACAACCATCCAATCAATTCCTGACGGATAAAATCAAGCCCCGCCCACATTTGTTCTTGTTCTAGAAGCGATTCACGTTTCACAATGAATAATCTTGTAAGCTGTTATTTTTTTCTTGTGGAACATGAAAAGTAGACCGTTCATATAGTGACCACCAGCTGAAAGCTAAAACAAAGCTATAAAAACTCATTCAAGTAGTCCAAGTCTTCTCAGGGCATTCAGAAGGTTTCTGTGATGACTTGTTCACATGTTGCATGGAATATTTTCTTAATATGATACTTCTATGGTGTTTTTTTTTTTCCTTTTTGATGCCTTGAAAGATTTTTATGGAAGCTTGTTTCCGCCACAGAATAAAACATCTGTAAAGATAATTGTGACTTTATTTCTCAGAACTGCGAGATATAAAATCAGAAATGCGTGAAATAAAGTAAGAATTGCTAGAGAAAAAACTAAGAATTCTGACTTTAAAACACATAATTGCAAGTTTATATCACACAATTCTGGCATATTTTCTTAGAATTGTGAGATATAAACTCGCAATTGCGAGTTATAAAGTCCAATTCTATGGGAAAAAAGACTGACTTTTTTTCCCTCAGAATAGCTTATATTTCACAATTCTGACTTTATAACACGCAATTACGACTTTGTCATGCAATTCTGACTTTATATCTCCCAATTGCGTATTATAAAGTGATAATTGCGAGATATAAACATGCAATTCTGAGAGAAAAAGTCAGAATTGCGAGTTTATATCTCATAATTCTGACTTTATATCTCCCAATTCTGACTTTATTTCACATAATTCTGACTTTATATCTCGCAATTCTGAGAAAGACTCGCAGAATTGCGAGATGTAAACTAGCAATTGTGAGAAAAAAAGTCAGAATTGTGAGATAAAAAGTCGCAATTACCTTTTTTATTTTTCATTCTGTGGCGGAAACAAGCTTCCATAGATTCTTCAAAATCTCGTCTGTTCGGTTCTAAATAATCAAAAATAACAGAATACTGGTTTGACATGAGGATTACGAAATACTGAGAGAGTTAAGGAATACTTTACCCAAAAATGAAAATGTTGTGTAAGATTTTTGAGGAAAACATTCCTGGATTTTTCTCCATCTATGAATGATCAACGTAGATCATTTTTAATTGACTGTCCAAAATCCATATTTAAGGTGCTCGGACTTCACTAAAGACCCGTGTCGTCGGCTGGGGTCGTGTGAAGCTGCAGAAACATGGATTTTGGACCATCAAAAATGGTCTATGTTGATCGACATTCAACAATCCCGGAATGTTTTCCTAAAAACTCTCAAGCTCTGTGATTGTTCACTTCATATCCATGAATGTCCGTTGTCTTCCTTCTTTTCAGGGAGCCCTTCAGAAAACTGCTGGTTCAGGGTCTCATAAAGGGCCAGACATTCAGGGTGGCAGAGACCGGCCAGTACCTGCCGAAAGAAGACATTGATTTCACAGGTGTGTGTGTGTGTGTGTGTGTGTGAGAGAGAGAGAGAGAGGGAGGATATAAATGAAGTACAGTATAATGCCATCAATGCTGGTGTTTGTGTTGGATTCTTGAAATCTGCGGTTGGAAAACTGTTGGAGTTTCTTTTGGCTCATAATTGGACTCTGCAACTGTTTAGTAGGAAACTGCATATGAATCTGATAATATAGAAGAATATATGTGACCCGTGCTGGCAAAAGGAGTCTGAATGTGCACGGGATCATTTCGAGCAACAGGCAAAACTTGTTTTCATAAAAATGAGTTCATTAAGCCCTCGTGTAGCGATCCCAATGCTCCAAATAGCAATTAAACATCTAAAAGTATCTCTGTTTGTAAGTTTTCTAAGAGAAAAGCGATCTTACTCGCGCTGACTGACAGATCAGATGCGTGCGCACAAAGACGGCCAAAATATACTCACATACACAGAATTATTTCAAAATAAAATCTTGGTGAGTATTCACACACACATTATCTATTATGTCATAAGTGAATGTTTAGTTAACTGTTGGGGAAAAACGTCTAATGTAACATTATATTAGATTCGTGCAGGTCTTAATAAATAGGCAAACAAATAATCAAACAATTGTGGAGAAAACATTGAATATGTATTTTTCTTATAGATATTTTGTTTTGATTTTGTGTTTGGCAAATTTGGTGTAATCACCAAGGATTGTAAGGTACTGTACAGTTGCTAGGTGATTTTTACTAAACTTTAACTTGATTTTTCTCAAAATTGACTTTGCTGACTCTGTCGACTTCAAACAGGTGCAGCTCAGTCATTTTTCCGTCTGATTCAAACAAATCATACATCATTTTGAAGGTTTTTGTTACTAGAGAATGTAAAAATAACTAATTTTTGAAAATTTGCTCATTGCTCGTTTTGAGATCACGGGTCATATATAGTTTTGCATATACTAACTATGGGAATGGAAGCCTGTCTTCTGTTAAAAGAAGAAATTGCCTTATTGGTAAAGAGTCAAACCTTGAACCATCCTGAAAAAAAGCATGTAACTTTGTTTACTAGTGGACTGATAAAAATAAGTGCTCTGACTCCTAGAAACTGCATTAACCCTCTGAGTCACACTCAGGACCTTCGGGTCCAAATGGGCCGGAAGGGTGGGATTCATATTTATTAAAAGAAAATCATATATTTTTTTTTTTTACTTGTTTTTTATAATATTTTTTCTTTTCTTTTTTGGTGTTTTGAGAATTTTATGATTTATAATTAATATTTATGCAATAAATATGACCCATTTCCCCCCAGTTTGCCCCCCATTGAATATAATAGAAAATTATTTTTTAAAAAAATATTTTTATTTTATTTTTTTTAAAGCTGTATTTCATTTTAGAGTCAAGCCTAGACCTCATGAAAGCAATTTTTGAAATGAGATGGATGCCATCTGGTGGACAAACTGAGCATTTTAAAAATGCAAAACACATAGGTAATCTGAATTTATTGGTTTGTTTATGTATAAAAGTGTGTGTGTGTGTGTGTGTGTGTGTGTGTGTGTGTGTGTGTGTGTGTGTGTGTGTGTGTGTGTGTGTGTGTGTGTGTGTGTGTGTGTGTGTGTGTGTGTGTGTGTGTGTGTGTGTGTGTGTGTGTGTGTGTGTGTGTGGATGTGTCTGTTTTGCACTCTTGATGTTTTATAGATTCACCCCTTCACTGTTGTGTGCTTTTTTTCTGGATCGTGGCTGATTTGTAGATTGTACGCACAAAAAAACTCGGTATTTTCAAATTTTTGCCAATTTGCCATTGATTTCCTATCCGGGTCCATTTGGACCCGAAGGTCCTGAGTGTGACCATTTTTTTTACAACCACTTAGATTATTCAAATCCTGTCCCCAATTTTTTTGGATGTTCATATACCAAGTACCAAAAAAGTCACCAAATTTCAGACCATTCCGATGAAGCTATGATTTAAAAAAATATATGTATTTAAATGCGTCGGGTCCATTTGGACCGAAGGGCCGCAAGCAAATGAGTGTGAAGTGTAAAACTGTCAGACAGCTTGTGCCATTTCACTGTGTAAAACGGATGAGACACTAGCATCTCAGCTCTCTTTGTGTGATGCTTTCTGTGGATGCTGGATCTAAAATGGATATATTTTGTTGCCAGGCAACAGGGTAAACAGACTTGCACTAGCATCTAAATTGGCTCCCAAAAACGTCTGTAATTTCTGCGATCTTAGCGATGATGGTTTTATAATGCGTGCGTGTGTGTGTGTGTGTAAACAGCGTAGAGGAGAAACGCTTATTACGGTAAACACAGCTGCGTCTCTTCCTGAGGGTTCAAACACCCCAGATCACATGAAAGACCCTGTTTACACCGCACTGAGTGTCCCATCACAGGTGTAAGCGCTTAATACAGGTGTACACGGGTCTTTCAGAGCTAGCGCTTAAAAGTCTGGGGTCTGTAGGATTTCTTTATGTTTTTGAATGAAATCTCTTCTGCTCACCATGGCTGCATTTATTTGATTAAAATGACAGTATAAATTGTAATATTGAAAAATATTATTACAATTTAAAATCAATATATTGTAAAATGTAATGCATTTCTTTAACCAAAGCTGAATTTTCAGCATCATTACTCCAGTCTTCAGTGTCACATGATCCTTCAGAAATCATTCTAATGATGATTTGAAGCTTATTTGAAAATGTTCTGGTTATTACAATGAAGATGCTTCATTTTTGTGTGGAAACCATGATAAAAAAAAGAAAATCTCAGAATTCTTTGATGAATTGTCAGTTCATTTATTTGAAACCAAAATCTTTTACAACATTATGGGCCCTATTTTAAGGATCTAAGCGCATGGTCTAAAGGTCTATGAGTAATGGGTGTGTTTTGGGCGTAACGTGAAATAAACCAATCAGAGTATCATCTCCACTTCTCTTTAAAAGCCGGTTGTGCTCGCGCCATGACGGATTCACTATTTACATGACGGGATTGCAAGCGGAAAAACTGAACGCTTCTCTAACGAGGAAAAGTGTGTGTGTGTGTGTGTGTGTGTGTGTGTGATGTTTTAGAGGTCTGGTCAGTGTAAGGAGAGAGAATTACAGTTTGGACAGTATAAAAACCATTACGTCTATGGAGAGTCCCCACAAACATAGTGTGTGTGTGTGTGTGTGAGGTTAAAGCTCAAACAGACCATCTATGGGACGAGCCGGATTCCACCATATCTTTATGTTCACACTATTAATATTTTACATTGTAATCCTTTTTTTTCCCGCGTCCCTGTAATAAGCAGAGTGTATGCGCGTTGTGGACCCGCCTATAGGCGCACTTTACTAATGCACTCTTTAAATAACAAAAAAAAGGACCAGGTTTAGAAACCTTTAGACCAGGTTTCAGTTGATCAATGCCTCAGTCTATTTCAGTTCCTCAAAAAAGCAACGCTATTTAATCATGAAATCAGAGACCCTTTTCTTAAAATCTAATGGAGAGCCATTTTAGATGTTACTTCCAGCCGTAAACAGTGATGTTTCTCATGACAAATGTTAATAGCAGATGTGATCCGTGTGGAACTGATCTGACACACACACACACACACACACTCTTTCTCTGTGGCAGGTTCAGAGCCCGTTCAGAGGGACACCGGGAGCCGACTGCAGGTCACATGGGAGAAGATGAGTAAATCCAAACACAACGGGCTGGACCCGCAGGAGGTGCTGCATCAGTACGGCCTCGACACCACGCGCCTCTACCTCCTGTACGCTGCCCCCCCTGAGCAGGACATCTTGTGGGACGTCAAGAGTGAGTGCACACACGCCTTTTAACATCTTTAGAATGTTTCTTTTTTCTTTTTACATATTAAAATAATTTAATAGAATAATGGAAATTTTTATAATTCCAGAAGTGTTAAGAAATGTAATGTTCTTCAATGTTCACACTCACAGTGAACGGCTTTTTCAGTCCTTTGTGATTAGGGATTTATCATTATTATTATTTAATTAAATTATTTAACTTATTGACTCAGAAATAGCCATTTCTAACTGATCAAATATTTTGACATAACCATAAAAATGTATACTCCACTGTATGTATACTCATTATTGAAATTCCTGTAGCTTTTTTAGGATTTCATTCATTTCCATGACTACATATTTTTAATTGTATTACATTTTTAACTGATTAAATGTTGTTGTTGTTGTTGAATCCAAAAATCTATAACCTTTTTTATAATTCCGTTTAATTTTCAAATATACATATATTTTTTTTTAAATTTCCGTGACATTTCCAGGTCTAGAACATCCAGGTTTTCCAAGATCTTGGAAGAAAAAGACCGATGTTCGAAATAAAAATTAATTAAAAAAAGGAATATGATGATTAGTTTATATCTTGATTTTTAGCTGTTTTTGTTTATTTTAATGCTTGTTTTAAATCATTTCTATATGTTTAATCATGCTATATTGAATGATATTGAATTATGTGTCCCCCTCACAAGTGTTTGAGAGCTACTGTTTTTTAATTTTTTTAATTTAATTTATTATTGCATGGAGATTTTATAACATTTGAGAGACTTGAGAAGAGTAAATGCATCCTGTGTGAACGGCCATTCACCTCCATCGTGTGTGTGTGTGTGTGTGTGTGTGTGTGTGTGTGTGTGTGTGTGTGTGTGTGTGTGTGTGTGTGTGTGTGTGTAGCTGATGCCATCCCAGGGGTGTTGAGATGGCAGGCCCGTCTGTGGGGTTTAGTCACCAAACTGAGAACGGCCCGCGAGGCTCAAGAGACGCCCGACCCGTCCGTCCTGAACAAGAGAGAGCGCTCCGAGGCCCAGAAGATCTGGGAGAACAAGAACTACGCTATCTCACAGGTGAACACACTCCAGAGGCCACACTGATGCTTACTAGGAAATGCATTTCACATCATCATCTCCTGGAGCCTGTTGCACCCAAATACACACTTTACCTGCTTGTAGAGTAAATGAGCAGTAAGTACTGAATATTTGAACGTTGTACCAGTAAATGTAGTTGACACCACATATAAGCTTATGGAGCAATGGTTGAAATAAATTAGTAAGTAACATAATAAAACTTTATATTCAGGATGCAGAGCTACTTTGTATTCAGTGGAGAACGGTATATTTTGCCCCTGACTGGTGTAGTTACAGCATCTACCAGCAGGGGCTGTTGGGTCATGCTAACTACCCAAACCCTCACCTTTAGCCCGTGATTTACACATCCCCAAGCCATCCTAGGTGTATATGACTTTCTTCTTTCAGACGAATGAAATCGGAGTTCTATATCCTGAAAAGTTATAAAGTTAAAGTTAATAAAATCGGAGTTATATATTCAGAAAAATATCCTGGCTCTTCCAAGCTTTATAATGGCAGTGAATGGCCGTTTCTGTATTTGAAGACCATCACAGTGCATCTATCCATGATAAAAGTAAATCCACACGACTCTGGGGGGTAATAAAGGCTTTCTGAAGTGAAGCGAAGCATTTGCGTAAGAAAAATATCCATATTTAAAACTTTATCAACTAAAATAACTAGCTTCCGGCAGACCGCCTACGCATCGAGTTACAGCGAAAGAGTAACACTGGACCCGACGCATGACGTAATGATGAACGCAGAGGAAAGAGTAAAAGAAAACACCACTCACGAACTAGAAGTCTAAAAGGAGAATCTTAAAGAGAAATGTGGGAGGAGCTTGAGTTTGTTTCCCAGCCGTTAGTTTGAACCGCGAGAGGCGTCTGAGCTTACGCTACTCCTACATCCGCCGTCACACATCGTCAAGTGTAAATCTTGTGGCGGAACTAGACTCGCGTAGGCGGTCTGTCGGAAGCTAGTTATTTTAGTCGATAAAGTTTTAAATATGGATATATTACTTACACAAATGCATCGCTTCGCTTCGGAAGGCCTTTATTAACCCCCGGAGCCGTGTGGATTTACTTTTATCATGGATGAACTGTGATAGACTTCAAAACATAAACGGCCATTCCCTGCCATTATAAAGCTTGGAAGAGCCAGGGCTTTTTTCATATAACTCAATGTAATAATTTAATTTGTCTGAAAGAAGAGGCATATACACCTAGGAAGGCTTGAGGGCGAGTAAATTAGGGGCTAATTTTCATTTTTGGGTGTACTGTCCCTTTAACTAGGGGCCTGTCCAAATACCCACACTTACAGTCTTGGCCACTTGAACAGGAAGTAAGTGCTAAAGTCTGTCCCATGTCTTAATAATGCCAAAGCGCTGAACGTGCTCTAAACACACACTATATAGAATACTACTTCGGGGTGGTATTCGAAGCTAAGCGTATCCCATCATGCATCCTGTTCTGGAACTCGTGTGCCCCGAAATCACATGATATCGAGGAAAGCATTTCACTGTATGTCAAATTAATTAGATATAAAATATAATTTGGTAGTAAAATATGAGAATAAAAAAAAAAACTGAACTAGAAGCACCACCATTTTTAATTGCCGTCTTCTGTAACATAGGGACTACTGAACAGAGATTTAGAAGTTTATTCTAAAATGCAAAGTATTGAAAATCATAATAAAGCTCTGAAAACACAACAAGTGTGTCCCATCGGGTAATCAAACGTTCTACACACAACGTTCTGCAGTCTTCACGCTCACTTAAACACTTGGGCCAAATACAGGAAATACGTCATGTAAGTAGACAAGTGGTCAAGTGCAAATACTGCCAGAGTGGGTATCTGGACAGATCATAGTGTTGAGGAAGAGTGAGTGAAGTGTTGCACTCTTTGACCACTGGGGGTCACTACAGCTCCCGTCTGCTTCTGTTCCAGTCTGGGTAGTTTAGAAATGCTTGGGTTGAAACTGATTCGTGAAATTAGCAATATTTCATGCATTCTGTTCATAAACCTCATGTGTAAAAATGACAAAAATACTCTTTTCTCTCAAAGCAAAATTTACAGTAGGGTAACCTCTGAACACGGTAAAAAAAACAAAAAAACAATTGCAAGTCTAGTTGCTGCCTTTATTTTTTTGGTACAATCAAATTGGCTGTGCAAGTCATTTTTAATTCCTCCTTCAAAATCGTTTAAAAATCCTTAAAAAATTGTCTAGTTGAATCTCGTATGAATAAAATAAATTTAAATTATTTTGTTGATTTAAAGTAAAGGGAAAACATTAATTTCCATGATTATTGATCATATTATTTTTTACAGAGAAAGGAATAGTTTGTGCAGAAATAATGAACATTCTTTCATTGTTCATTTACTATATGTTGTTCCTAAAATGACCTTTCTGTGGAACACGAAAGATGTTTTGAAGAATGTTTAAACAGTTTCTTTCTCCCATAAACTGCACATAATAACCACATCTGTCACCAATAAACACAAACAGCCCCATAAAGTAGTTCATTGACTCAAAGCCCATTTTAGGCCCATTTCAATCTTTGTTTAGAAAAAAGGACAGCCTGAACATTCGGCTAAACGTTTGCTTTTGTGTTCCATGGAAGAAAGTCAAATAGGTTTACAATACAAGAAATAGAAATTCATATTTTTATTCGGCAATGATGTGACAGTAAAGACAATGTTTCTATTTCAAATAAATGCTGTTCTTTGAACTTTCTGTTCATTAAAGAATCGCAGTATCACAGTTTCCACAGAAATATGAAAAGGCACAACATTTTTCAACATTGATGATAATCAGAAATGTTTCTTGAGCATCAAATCATCATATTAGAGTGATTTCTGAAGGATCATGTGACACTGAAGACTGGAGTAATGATGCTGAAAATACAGCTTTCATCACAGGAATAAATTACAGTTTACTATATATTCATATAGAAAACAGTTATTTCACATGGTAATAATATTTCATAATATTACTGTTTTTACTGTATTTTTGATCAAATAAATGCAGCCTTGGTGAGCAAAATAAACTTCTTTTAAAAAAACATAAAAAATATTACTGACCCCAAACTGTAAATTGACATGGAGGTGCATAAATGACATAATCTTCATTTTGGAGTGAACTATTTCTTTAGCAAATTGAAAGAGTGTGTCCAGTGGGAAAGTGACGTTACGTGTGGAATGTGTAAATATAGCCAGTATAAATAGCCTCTCCAGGGCTGATATTGATTTTGAGCTGGTAAAAGTGCCTCTGGACTCGACTGGATCCGATCCAGAGCTGTTAAGACTCCCAGTATCTGATGTTGTGCCGGGAAAAGTCCTTCCTTCGGTCAGGGCCTCTCCCGGACAGTGGCTGTTCTGATCCAGAGGAAACTGGGGATGTAGTCTCAAACATGACAAAAGAGAAGCGTTATCAGTGAATAAACCTCCATCCTCTGCAGAAATGATGAGGAACCTTGTGACATTCAAGCTTCCTACATAAGCAGACTGCTGAATTAAAGTGCTCTACATAGACAGCAACACGAGGCACTCAGGAGGCTTCACTTACAATTCAATACTCGGAATTGAGTTTGGTAATACTAAATTAATAAGGCTGTGTTGGAGTCAGATTGAACGTTTTTTAAAGGCTTTATTTAATTTATTTCAAATTCAGTAAAACAGTAGTATCGTGAAATACTATTACACTTTAAAATAACTTTTCTATTTGAATTTTTTGTAAAATGTATGTTTATTCAGTTCACTTCATAGCTAGTGAAATTTGCAACATTCACGCTGTTATTGAACTAAATTGAATCAACATTACATTAAAATTAAAATTTAGCAGAATAATGACACTGTTGTCTTTTTAGAGCTGCTTTACAGCTAAAATTGAATTTGTTTCATAGCTGAACTGCAACATTAACACTGTTATTGTTCTGCTTATTACTGTAAAGCTGCTTTGAAACAATCTGTATTATAAAAAGCGATATATAAATAAAAGGTAGGGCTGTGAAACGATTAATCGCATCCAAAATAAAAGTTTGTGTTCACATAATAGATGCACCGATTGATCGGCTGGTGATCGGAATCGGCCGATCACGTGATCGGCCACGACCGGTCAGTCTGATATATCCCGATTTTTTGCCGGTCAAATGCACTCGGGCGCCGCATGATTAACATCGCGCAACATCAGCATCACACGTGCACATGGAAACGCACATGTAGGAAACCCTGTGAATTACGGCCGTTTCACACCACAAGCGTGAACACCGCGGGGTTTTTTTCCGGCGTGCATTTTGATCAATGTTTGCATTCACAGGAGCAGCAGTGAAGCGCTAGCCTGGTAATACCAGACTCTGCTACTTCACTTTGCTTCGTACACAGAGTCTGGGATAGCATAATAGAGAAGTGTTTTCTCTCTCGCTAGGGGGCGCGTACTGAAGTTTAAAATCATTGGTTACCCGTAAGCCAATCAGATAAGTTTGTTTATGACGCATGTTATGCGCCGACACAGCCGCATCGAACCACAGACATCATGCATCGAACTCAAATCTATGATCGAACCTCCACTGTAAACACTTGATGTTGCGAGCGAAATACCCGAGTGAACATGGCTGTAAACGACTTTTTTGATCTGTGAGTGATGTAATAGAATGACTGATGCGCTTGACAGGGCACAAACGAGCAGAGAGAGAGAGAGAGAGAGAGAGAGAGAGAGAGAGCCCCGGCCGCGCGCGCGCACTCCCACGTCTACAAACAACACGAGCGCTGTCTTTGCTCTCTCTCCCTCGCGCATATTCATAAAAATCAATCGACAAGATAGTAAGAGGTCGGAAGACCGCGGTTTCACGTGGAGCATTTGGAGATTTTTAGAGATTATAGACTCTAGGAACAACATCTCAATTAACAACATCTCAACTATAAAGGCCTGTCTCATATAAGTTAGACGCCTATCTCAAGTACAAGCCGGTGCAGTTCGACGATTTGGGCAAATAAAAGCCTGGGCTATTATTTGCAGTTTTACGGTATTTAAGACCTGGAAAAGAAAAGAGACACTGACCTGTCTAAAGGCTCCCCAGTCTCTCGCTGACGATCGGTAATAGTTGATAAATTAAACTTTTCCCAAAGGGAGTAGGGCCACAACATCACCTCCATTCAAAATGTTTAATACACACTCTTCGTGTTCGGGCTTCAGTTTGCTAATGCCGGGAATATTCTCCACAACAGAGCGAATTGCATCCGCGTCTCCATATCAGCGGTCGTTTTCGATTTCCCTGACCTAATCTTAAACACGGCGCTTACCGACTACGTCACGGCTTTCAGCCCGCCCTCTGTTCGTTGATTGGCCAGGCTGTTTTCAGGCCGGTGGAAAACAGAAAGATAGGCTGCTATCTCAGACTGACTACAGGAGCGAAATGAAATTAGCGGAAGTAGGAAGTCTGACGTAGTCAGGCTAGCGTGATTTTTTTTCCCAAACCACTTCAGCGGAAATCCCGCCCTGCAGCCGATTTCATTGGTTTAGGTTACAGTGACGGGTAGGTTTAGGGATCAGTGTTTGGTGTAGGCAATCAGTACAGTGATTGACATGACCAATGAAAACTTTAGAATCGGCTGCAGGGCGGGATTTCCGCTGAAGTGGTTTGGGAAAAAAAATCACGCGTCAGGCTATATTATTAATATTTTATATATAAATAACAAATTTTTCTTAAATATATAATAATTATACACAGGACACAAACATATATTATGTAAACACAAACTTCTTTTTTGGATGCGATTAATCGCGATTAATCGTTTTACAGCCCTAAATAAAGGTGACTTGACTATAAAGCTGATAGTTTTCAGTGTTGCCAGACGTATGATAATTATTGTATTTGTATGATACGTATTTGTCCTCTGTACAATCAATAATAATATCCCATAATGTACGATAATTTCAGAATTGATGATGGTGCTGTAATCATAAGGCTTCTGTACTATTGATCTAGCTGTGGATTCTGCCGTCATGATTGTGAACGTGGTGTTACACATGTCTTCCATCTCATCTCACGTCACGTCTTCTCGGCCAATCACCGTGGAGAATGACTCTCTCATGAGCACAAGTTAACGTTCCTTTTATATATTGTATGCAATGTTGTATATCATATACATTTTGCATGAAAACGTTTAGCAATAAAGTAATTTGTTGGTCGTGTCAAAAAGTGTTTGTTCTAGATAAACAGCTGTATTCTGTACGTTTGACTCGTGCATTATCATTTTCTTCCAAATACGATCATTTTGAGCTTCTGGTACGATACTTGGACATTTGCAATCTGGCAACAATGCTAAGCAAGATTATTCTCTTGTCAGGTCACAGGTCACTTCACAGAGGACTTCTTGTTTAATGCGGCCATCTCTCGACTCATGGGCCTGACCAACACACTCTCAGTAAGTCAACAGTCGGTCTGACTTCCAGAATAATGTGTTTGGAAATTGAGTTTCTGAGCTTTGCATTCTCTCTGACCGTAGCAAGCCTCGGCTGGAGTGGTTCTGCACAGCGTGGAGTTCGAGGAGGCTTTGGCTTCGCTCTGTGTGATGACGGCACCCATGTGTCCACACCTGGCTTCTGAACTCTGGGCAGGTACGACAGACTCGACAGCCTCCACATTTACTCATCCTCGTGTTTCCAAAGCTGGACAGTTCAATAAACGTGAATGTGGATGACACTGCCAAGCTACAAAAAGAAAAGTGTCATAAAAGTGGTCCATAAGACTTACTGTATGTGCTTAAATTCTGACCTCGCACCAGTAGGCTTAGGCCGTGTGTCCACCAAAGCGTTTTTTCACGCGGCTGGCGTATTTTTTCAATTATTTTCAATGGGAGCGCCGCGTTTTTAGAACGCCATGAGCGTAATGCTGTGTTCACACCGGACGCGAATAGCGCGTCAAATTCGCGCCTACCGCGTCTAGTTAATCGCTTGACCACTTTGAATCCATTCGGGCGTCAAGAGCGAAATTGACGCGTGTAAAAAACAAAAGTTTGAAGCGAAATTTACGCGCGTCGGAGGCGAAATCCGATGAAACTCCGGAGGCGAAACCCGTTGACGGCCATCTTTTTACATGTTTTGATGTCCACATGTTCTTGTTCAAGAAATTACAGTGACTGTAGCATTTCTATCGTAAAGAAGTGGAGAAATATTAAAGATAAATTTGTATTTACAACTTACCAGGTTGCCCAATCTCCTCACTGACCCTCTTCCAAGCGAGGTCCTTTTTGTTCCTGTCTCTGTACAAATATGAAGTGGAATCGTACAATTCTGGGTGACTGCTTACAGCAAGAATTAATTTTTCCTCCATATCTGTCAGTGATTTTGGAATGAAAGATTCCGAGCGGGAGTTTACTTCACTTTACCTCCTGAGTGACAGCAGGCAGCTAGGCTCCTGATTGGTTAACGCGGCGCGAATTGACGCCAAAGTTCAGATTTTTCAACTCGCGCGGCAGACGCGAATTCGCGTCAAACGCGTGAATGCACCATTCGCGCGTAACGCGGCAGACGCTCAATTCACGCGAACTTGGCGCGCGAATGAGGCGTATTCGCGTCTACCGTGCCGAACTCTGCACCTCATTCGCGCCGCAGGAATTTTTTACACGCGTAACGCGTCTTTGCATTGACTTAACATTGAAATCACTCGCGCCAGACGCGCTATTCGCGTCCGGTGTGAACTCAGCACAATGAGCGTTGTTTTCACCCTGAAGCGCTGAGCGCTCTGCGTTTTTTACAGGTCGCCGAGAGTTGAAGAATGTTCAACTGTGGGTAAAACGCTGCGCTCATCACTGTCACTTTTTACCCAACCGTCCAATCACAGTGGAGGAGGGGCGGGGCTAATACCACACCGACCAACTGTCACAACATTCTTTCTGTACAACGACGTCAACAAAATGGATGAAAAATAAATTTTTAGTATGAAGCAAATTATCTGCGAAATCATTTACAAGTAAACTGCGGATATTCAGTATCATAGCAACGAAGCGTCTCAATGGAAAAAACGCAGCGCTGCCAAAACGCTCTCAAGCGCCCACAGCTGGGCGTTTTCAGCAGAGCGTCTAGCGTTTTCAGCCGGCTAAAAACGCTTTGGTGGACACACGGCCTCAGGCCTGACAATAATAAAATAAAATTTACGAGTAAATACGAGTGAGGAGCTCGGGATTTTCTTTAAGTCAGTTTGATGTCAGTAAGAAACATGGTGGAAAACTACAATACTTCAAGGTATTTAGCTGTGATATTGTCAGGCTTTTCTATTTACAGTGCAGTAAGCTAATCGCCTGCACAGAATATGATAGCATTATAAAATAGCCTAACAATAATATGTAACGATAAAGTTTGCAGTGGCTTCATAAATTAACTAAAAGCATAAAAAGTACACTTTATACAAATCTTTGTTCTTCATTTTCTAGAACTAGAGTTTAAGAACATTGCTGTATTTTTGTGTAATTACTTAAGAGAAAGTACACCGCCATCTTACTCCGACGAAAGTGACTTTTTTTTGTAGGGTGAGCACCCGTCCCGGTTTGCGTTGAATCGCACAGCATTTTCAGCCCTTGTCCCGCACGTCGCATATTGAGAAAATGTCCTGCATTTTCATCAGTCTGTTGGTTTTTGAATATCATATTAAGAAAACGTGCGTGCGTTCTTTTGCCATTTTTAAGACAGCATTTTATTTATTCTTTTTGCGGCGTATAGTTTTTCACCCATATTTAACAGCGCTTCGTCAGAAGTACAAATACTACAGCCGTTTTTAACCCTCTGGGCTTCTTCGTCCGAAAATGACCGAAACCATTTACTTTTTTAATTTTTTTGCTTCATCGGAGGGGGCTGAAACTTGGTGACTTTTGTTGTATTACCTTTGTGATCACACAAAAAAATCAAGGAGATGATTTGGATATGTTAAAGGGTTGTAAAAAAAATAGTCACACTTAGCTTCCTCCCGGTCAAAAATGACCGAGATAGAAAATGAATGGGAAATACAAAAAAATAGGAAAACTCAGAGAAACTTTTGCTGGTACAAACTACAGATCAGCCACTGTGCAGAAAAAAAGTGTACAGCAATGAAGGGGTGACACCCTAAAACATCAAGAGTGCAAATAAGACACCCCCCCCCACACACACACACACACACACACACACACACACACACACACACACACACACACACACACACACACACACACACACACACACACAGATAAACTGGCAAGACTGCAACAGCAAATTTTTAGAATAAGCAAAATAAAATCAATAAATAAAAAATAAAAAACTCTCGCTCAAATGCACGCACACACACAAACACACACACACACACACACACACACACACACACACACACACACACACACACACACACACACACACACACACACACACACACACACACACACACACACACACACACACACACACACACACACACACACAAAGAGAGAGAGAAATGGACTGGAAAGACTGCAACAGCAAATTTTGAGAATATGCAAAAAATAAATAAAAAATACAGAAGACTCTCGCTCAAATGCACACACACACAAATCATAATCAAATTATTCTCATAACTCACAATTAACACCACAAAATAGGTATCTAATCTCATCTTTTTAATGCATCTAATCACTTCGATCAACTCCTAAAGAGTGCTGAGTAATCCCTCTAAAACGGAGTGTACCACCCACAGGCGCCACCTAGCTTCGAAAATAATAATAATAATATTTTTCAAAAATATTACCATTATCAACTTAAAATAGGTGTCATTTGAAAACCTAGAGTCTGAAATTTACAATGAATTTAGCCAATTTGATAAACTCCTAAGTAGTGCTGAATTATTTGCTGATAAATAGAAAAAAAAAATCATAATTTATGAAGTACTTTTTTGTACTACACACTGCAATATGTCAAAAACACCATACAGCTCAGATAGTCATGTGTCATTTGAAAGGTCTCAATGAGTACGATACAGCAAGCATAATTGTTTCGGGCTTTTTTCTAAGCTTGAGCAAGGTTTTGTACAAGAAGCCCCTCGAGATACATTTGTAAATCATAAATGGATGCTTAATTTAGGACACATTTTCGCCCGTAACTTCATGAAACATGCTCTGATTGTGGAGAATGACGCATCATTATGTATGATTAAAATGAGTCCAAACTCAACATAATCCGTCACTCAAAACTAAAGATAATTATCGTTGAGTTCTAACACAAAAAACCCCCCCACAGAGGCACGTAGTCGAGCAAGGTAGCTTAGACTTGGCCTTTTCACTCATATCTTTATGAAACATCAATCATGAAAAATGGCGTTTTAACACAAAAAAATACCACGGACGCACCTAGCAAGTATACTGATGAAGCACTCGCGTTTGTTTTTCGCTTATAACTTCGTGAAGCATGCACAGACCATAGAAAATTGCACATCATTGTTTCCAAAATACGCATGATCATATTTGAAAAAAAATATTGCCTTGATTAACACAAAATAGGTGTCATTTGAAAGCGTAGGGTCTGTACTTTACAGTGAATGTAGCCAATTTGACAAACTCCTAATTATTGCTGAGTTATTTGCAGATAAATATAATTTTATTTTTTTCATAATCTAAAAAATACTTTTTTTTACTATGTACTGCAATGTTTCAAAACATCATACAGCTCATCACAGATCGTTGAAAATGGCACATCATTTTTTACAGCATATTATTATAATTAAAATGAGACCAAAATGAACATAATTGCATTGATGACAAGATATTATCCATGGAGGAACAATATTAAAAATGCCCATCAGGGGCGTCAATGACTAAACAAAAAGGCTATCTTGGTTCCAAATGCTGGAACTTTTGATTCCTTTATCCAATCACCACAAAATTTGATTCAGATGCAGCTCACATGTAGCGGGACTTCACCAAAAAATAATTTTCCTCCTACCTTATTTCCTTCCTGAGTAATTCCATGTCAAACAAGAAAGATATGCAAAATCATAATAAAAATTATATATATTTTTTGTCTTTTATCAGCAGTTTCTCAGCAGAAGAATGTCCAAATGTAATGTAATTTATATTTTCAAAAAATGTGAAAGGTTTTCTATCAAACGATACCTACATTTTGAGTCTCCTTGTTATAGTTTTGGAGTTATGAGTCTTTACTATTATGTGTCACTCAGACAAAACAACTCTTAAGGGGTTAATAATAATTAATAATAATAATGCAAAACCTGATATTTATCTAAAAAAAATGTAAAAAAAATAAAAAAGTTGTCTTTTAGAATATCTAAATATATATCTAAATTAAAAAAATGAATAAGATAGATAAATCATGTCTAAAACAACAATAGGAATCAAAAAGCCTTTCTATGTATTTATATAGGAAGCTATGGGAGCCTACAGGCGCTTACAGGACATATTACACACAATTATATATTTTTAAAGCCACTAGATGGCGCTCTTCTCACTTGAAATTTTTTTGTTTGTTTGAAGGCCTAGACTCTATTTTTATGTGAAATGTTGCATTTATTGAAAAAAAAGAAAAAAAACATATAATTAATGCAAAGTATCATAAAAAACTCTAAAAATTCTAAATAATAATCAGAAAATATTATAGAACAAAAATATATTTGATTGGTTATCCTTGGAAAAAATAAAGTTACATTTTAAAGCTTCGTCCGTTTTAAGTGTAACCCATTTACGAAGAAGCCCAGAGGGTTTAAATCCTATCCAATGGTTGAAAGGACAGGAGTAAACACGGTCACTAGTGGGTTGTGACGCTGTCAATCAAAATGTGGAGCGGTGATTCGTTCCATGTGCTCCCTATGAGAAAACAAATGGATAATTCGGTGAATTTAAATTTAACAGAATTTATCAACTTGTTGCCAGCTGTGGTTGTTTTAATTCGCATCCTTTCTAAAAAAAATATGAAAGTTTTTGGTTTAAAATATTCTTAATATATAAGACTGGCAACGATCTAAATTCATGTTGGTTTATATTTTATTTGTTCAATATTTATGTTGTTGGATTTAAGTTTCAAACTGTTTCAAAAATAGTGATCTGCAGAAGAATTTTTATCAGCTGAAAGGCACAATACAAATGTTTTTATTAAGTTAGATAAACATTATATAACAGTTTCAGGTTATGTTTCAGTGTTTGTAACATGTCCCACACAAACGTATAATCGTCCCACATTTGGTTTGTTTGATGGTGGTCACCCTAGTTATTTGGCTGATTTGGATGTTAATCTTGTGCTTGGTGGATGCTAACCTTCAGGGAAACATGTCCATGTACAGTCAAACCAAAATTATTCAGGCACCAGATATCATTTGTGATATTTTTTACTAGTGGGTGCAGGACACTATAGTTCATTTATTGAGACCAAAAATTATTCAGACACTTTGAGCTGACCATGTTTTGTTTCGAACAGCCAAGTGTTTTTTTTCTTTAATTGCTAATGCGACATTTTTACAGCACAGACTGAACAACATGAAGCATTGCTTGGTCATTGTTTGAGCTAAACTGGTATTATACATACATAGGTACATAGACAAGCATGACACACTGCTCATGTCACACATACACACATTGTTTCATGTTCCTGGTGAATATCTGTGCTGTAGATAATCCGACAGGACGACTATTTGTGTTTACACCAACATGTTCACTATTATCTTGTTATAAATACCTTAATGAAGTTCTGTATGTCTTATGTTTAGTACAATTACAACTCATTAAACTGAGCCAGTGGCACCCATAACTGTCAAGATCATATTAACTGTGTTTATACTTAACATAATATTGTAAATGTTTATGAACCAGACGCTTTGTCATTTCAAACATCAATGAGCATGCTTATGTTAAATTCCTTATTACACTCCTTCATATTTGTGTATGCACAATGTCAGTTAAACTGGTAATAATAGTTTATATCAGCAAAAAACACATGCATGAAATCCCTGCATCAACAATAGTAATCCCGCATGATCCGTACATCAGTCTTTGAAGAGTTTTCTTCTTCCACACCTTCTACAAACCTCATTTGATTTAAACTTGTGCATTCAGTCATCATATTGTTCGTTTTCATGATCAATTTTAAATGCCCTTTAATTTTAGTGCTTTTAAATGCTTTTACTTTTAGGGATGCACCGATATGAACATTTTGGCTGATACCGATAACCGATAATTCTTTATATTTGAAAGCCGGTAGCTGATATATTTTTATATTATTTTTGACTGCTTGATTTCAGAAGCAAAAGGCTCACCATTAAAAGCAGTGTCCCAAACACTTCAACATAAATCAAACACTTCAACATAAATCAAACACTTCAACATAAATCAAACATATACAGTACAGTAGCCTAGTTTAAACCACTGTAAGTTTTAACATTAATTTTAAACTCCTATGGCCAAAATAAAACCAATATTTGGAAATTTTAGTCTACTAATTCTACTAACTATATAACATTGCATCTCCATGTCAACTAACTCTCATTAGAGTATTAGTAGACGGTTAGGTTAGATTACGTTAGGTTAGGTTAGGTTAGATTAGATTAGGTTAGGTTAGATTAGGTCAGGTTAGATTAGGTCAGGTTAGGTTAGGTTAGGTCAGGTTAGGTTAGGTCAGGTCAGGTTAGGTTAGGTCAGGTCAGGTCAGGTCAGGTTAGGTCAGGTTAGGTCAGGTTAGGTCAGGTTAGGTTAGGTCAGGTCAGGTTAGGTCAGGTTAGGTCAGGTTAGGTCAGGTTAGGTCAGGTTAGATTAGGTCAGGTTAGGTTAGGTTAGGTTAGGTCAGGTTAGGTTAGGTTAGGTCAGGTCAGGTCAGGTTAGGTTAGGTTAGGTCAGGTCAGGTCAGGTCAGGTCAGGTTAGGTTAGGTCAGGTTAGGTCAGGTTAGGTTAGGTTAGGTCAGGTCAGGTTACGTCAGGTTAGGTCAGGTTAGGTCAGGTTAGGTTAGGTTAGGTCAGGTCAGGTTAGGTCAGGTTAGGTCAGGTTAGGTCAGGTCAGGTTAGGTCAGGTTAGGTCAGGTTAGATTAGGTCAGGTTAGGTCAGGTTAGGTTAGGTTAGGTCAGGTCAGTTTAGGTTAGGTCAGGTCAGGTTAGGTCAGGTTAGGTCAGGTCAGGTTAGGTCAAGTCAGGTTAGGTTAGGTCAGGTTAGGTCAGGTTAGGTTAGGTTAGGTTAGGTCAGGTTAGGTCAGGTTAGGTCAGGTCAGGTTAGGTTAGGTTAGGTCAGGTTAGGTCAGGTTAGGTCAGGTTAGGTCAGGTTAGGTCAGGTTAGGTCAGGTCAGGTTAGGTCAGGTTAGGTCAGGTCAGGTCAGGTTAGATTAGGTCAGGTCAGGTTAGGTCAGGTTAGGTCAGGTCAGGTTAGGTTAGGTCAGGTTAGGTTAGGTCAGGTCAGGTTAGGTTAGGTCAGGTCAGGTCAGGTTAGGTCAGGTTAGGTCAGGTCAGGTTAGGTCAGGTTAGGTCAGGTCAGGTTAGATTAGGTCAGGTCAGGTCAGGTTAGGTCAGGTTAGGTCAGGTTAGGTCAGGTCAGGTCAGGTTAGGTCAGGTTAGGTCAAGTCAGGTTAGGTTAGGTCAGGTTAGGTCAGGTTAGGTTAGGTTAGGTTAGGTCAGGTTAGGTCAGGTTAGGTCAGGTCAGGTTAGGTTAGGTTAGGTCAGGTTAGGTCAGGTCAGGTTAGGTCAGGTTAGGTCAGGTTAGGTCAGGTCAGGTCAGGTCAGGTTAGG
>NW_027508722.1:2075000-2270000 GCF_051911475.1 Siphateles boraxobius | reverse complement strand
TCAGTACAGGCGCTCTGTAATTTGTGTGTGTGTGTGTGTGTGTGTGTGTGTGTGTGTGTGTGTGTGTGTGTGTGTGTGTGTGTGTGTGTGTGTGTGTGTGTGTGTGTGTGTGTGTGTGTGTGTGTGTGTAAAGGGATTGGCCTCTGCATTTGGCATGATGAGTGAACTGTTATTACAGACTTGAATCATCTGGGGACTGAAATCTTCTGTGTGTGTGTCTCTACTTGCCCTCATGCATCTGTCAGTTTTCAAAAACCTTGGTATAAATTGGTAAATTTATGCTGCCTTCTAAGTTACCTTATTTTGTCCAAAATCTGGGGTTAAAAGTATTGTGTGTTGTTATGGAGGCCTGTGTCCGCCATGTAAATTTTTTTTTTTAAACCGCATCTTTTGCGATTGCAAATTTTACTTAGGCCAAGTTTATATCTTGTAATTATGAGTTAACATCTAAAAATTCTATTTTTTTAAATCTGAATTCTGAGTTTAAATCTCGCTATTCTGACTTTTTTCATAGAATTTTGAGTTAACGTCTCAATTTTAACTTTTTTCCCTCTGATTTAAATCTTTAAATCTGGCCGATCTTTTTTGTTTTTCCTCCGAATTTTGTGTTGATTCTCGTAATTCTGAAATTATTTCTGGGAATTTTGAGTCATAGTGCATTTCACAATTCCGACTTTAGTACAATTTAGACATCTGACAACAGGACCGTGTGAAGTGAAGTGAAGTGGTGCTGAATCAGAACATGAAATGCTGTATATTTATTTATGACAAAATCCTGTTGCACTTTAAGGCTTTTTTTTACACATAAAACATTTTGTCTACAGCAATGTAAAGTCATTTCATTCACAATTTCCCAATGTTGACTGCTGCAAAACAACTTTTGTGGCCAAAATCCACCCAGCATGCAAAAAAATGCATTTTGTGAATTAAATATTCATTTCATGAATGTGTGCTTTTCGCCCAAGAGAGATGTTTAAAAAAAAGTCAGAGTTGCAAGGCATAAACTAAGAATTAAACAGAGAATTGTTCTTGTAATCCTAAGTTTATGCCTTGCAATTGCTACTTTTTACATGGACTTTTTTAGGTGTAAACTCAAATTGCAAGATATAAACATCAGAATTGTGGGATTAAAAAGTCAAACGGATCCATAAAAGCTTTCGTGCTCACGCTCTATTGCTACAGGCTGATGTCATTGTTCTACGTTCTCATTGGTTGGTTGGTATGCGGGCGATTTGGTGCACTAGAAAAGATGTACCAGGCAAAAAATAAAATATAAATTGTTGCCTGAAATAAATTGTAGAAATTCACCTGAATGCAGTTTGTCACTAGCTCAACTATTGTAAATTAAATTAACAAAAAGTAAACTGACTATAACTAAAGCATTTAACTGTACATTTTCATGTGCAAAAGTCCATGGAAAGAATATTCACCCTTTTTTTGACACAGTACACATAAGTAACTGCTACGAAGAAGGATGCAAAAAATAATTTCATCTACAAATAAGGAAGCAATTACTACCCAGAAGGCTTTGCTGCGCCCACTCACGGCCAGGCCTCAGGCTGGTGTATTTTAGGGAATCCCCGGCTTTATGCGGACAGCTGAACTACTTTGGGAGTCATAATAACAGGTTTGATTTTCTCCCATGATGCAGTCCAACTGTATTTGACCACAGACACACTGAGGAGCAGAGGCTGTGTTTCTCACAAACCCACACACAAAACTAGCAGCAGACGCAAAGCTAGGTATCCATCCCATGATACATCATACGCACTTAAACACACAATATGTCAGCTTATAAACTAAAACTACTGCTGATTTAGATCATTTTACCAATGTTTTGTCTCTGACGGAGCATTTGTAGAGCAAATTGAATTCCTGTCTCAACTTTTGGAGTGTCATTTTGCAAAGCCTTGAGATTTTCCTCTGGATCGTTCTTTCTTGCCTCATTTTTCCCTTCACCAAATGTTGCACTACAATATTCCATAATAAATACACTCCTTGCTTTATAATTCATATTTACACAGTGTTAAACTGTCCTTTAACAGCATATACATATGCGTATATGCTGTACAAAAGTCCGGGCATTCGTCTCTTCTGCTCACCAAAGCTACATTTATTTAAGCAAAATACAGTAAAAACAGCAATATTGTGAAATATTATTGCAATTTAAAATTCCTGTGACCAAAGCTGAATTTTCAGCATCATTACTCTAGTCTTCAGTGTCACATGATCCTTCAGAAATCACTCTAATATGATGATTTGATGCTTGTTTTTAGTGTTTGATGTTGAAAACGGTTGTGATGCATTTTATTTTTCAGGATTCTTTGATGAATTGGAATTTCAAAAGGATGGCATTTATTTGAAATATAAATCTTTTGTTACATTATAAATGACTTTACTGTCACTTTTGATCAATTTAATGCATCCTTCCTGAATACATGTATTACTTTGAAAAAAAAATCTAAAGTTTTTTATTATTATTATTATTATTCCTGGTGGAGAATCAAATGGACAAATGATTCCCTAGAAATTCCCTAGTTTGCACTATTCACTACTCTTTAGAAAATGTCATTAGCCGCGTTTCCATTACAGACTTGCACAAAACTCTTGTGATATTTATGTTGATATAAATGTTGATAAAAATCTATTGTGAAATGGCGGCATTTTCATTAACCGATGTAATGCAACTAAAACAGCATTTTTCCTCTCGCAATGAGTCATTCCAAAAATCATGGCGATGGATGTTGGTAGGTTTACGTATATCCCAGCCACCGCACTGGCCATTATTATTAATGGAAGGAGACGTAGGGTTATTATCCAAGCATTAATGACAAGGAAAGCGCTTTATATTTGTGAGCGGCACATATGAGGAGTTTCTGAGTGTTTTTCCCTCATATCTGCTTCAAGGTCTTGATAAATCGTTGCGTTTCTTTGTTGTTTAAAATCCAGTATTCCAGTAATACTTTTGTCTTTTATGAGTTTAATTAAGAACTCTGTCTCGTCTTCTGTCCAAACCTACTGCGTCATCTTTAAAGAATGATCGACTTTTATGTACACCAGGTGGCCTGTAAACACGGGGAAAAAAAAGTTTCATTTGCAGTTTTTCGAAATATTCCTTATATTCGGAGAGAGCTCAATGCGCTGCAACTGAAGAAAACACAAGCCGCGCTTCCAGTAGCCTTCAAATTGCGCAAATTGAAATTGCGAATTGAAAATACACCCAATGGAAACACGTCAAATTCGCAAAAACTCCCATTTATCGCAAAAAAGTTTTTACGCTCGCATGAGGTGGTTTTTCAGGCAGTTCAAAAAATAAATATTTCACAAAACTGCAATGGAAACAGTTTTTGCGCATTTACAGGTCGCCTGACGTAGATGAGGCGGTGTGTTTGGACAGAATGCGAGACACAGTTCTTTATTAAACTCATAAAAGACAAAAGAATTACAGGAATACTGGATTCTAAACCTCAAAGAAATGCCACAATCAAGAAATGAGTGAGAAACACACAGAAACTCCTCATATGTGCCGCTCTCAAGTATAAGTGTCTTTCCTGTCATTAATGCTTGGATAACACACACACACACACACACACACACACACACACACACACACACACACACACACACGTCTCAACTTTAAAACATGCCTGCTCATCTTTGGACCCTGCATTACCTAACATTTTTTTAATGAAACCTATTTAAACAGAAGATGACAACATTTGTACAATGTAACTGATGTGTAGATTAATATCTTACCATGTTCTTTTTCTCTCTATCTTTTTTAGTTTTCAGCTTATTGTTAACTCTTCTCATTTGTATTCTGATGACATTGAACATTTTGCTAATACATTTTGTATAGTGTACAGTATATAAAGTTATATGTCATCACTGCATGTTTTGCACACACAAAAAAAAAAAGTTTAAAAAATAAAATAAAGTAGACATTGAGCTATAGCGTGTCCCAGCCGGGTGCGTCACTTATTGGGGTCCCCTGGAAACATTTCCGTTGTGGTCTGTATTTGCAGTGCGTTTCTGTGTTTGGTTGTGTTGTGAGTATTTGGAGCGCACTTGTGTTGTAAAACAGATGATGTTTTCTTAATTTGCGGGTGTTTTTTCTATTTGCATGTGTTTTCTTCAGTTGCAGCGCATTGAGCTCTCTCAGCCACCGTACTTTCAGCTCAAAATAACATGTATGAACTGCATGTATCTTCAGTCTCTACCCTCCATCAATATTGTCTCTGGTTTCTCCTCAGATCAATAATAAGGCGTGTGGGAGTGTATCTGTGCCTCGTGACGTGTCTCAGGACGCACAGAAGGTTCAGGATCTGGTGTTGAAGAGTCCTCTAGGAGCCCGTCTTCTCTCGGACCGTGTTATTAAGAGAGTCATCCTCTCACCCAGAACTGCTCTCATCAACTTTCTGCTGGACGAATAACACGGCAAGATGTGCTTTATTGGACTTTGGGATCCAGAAGGGGATCGTACATGAAAAAGACTCTGAAATCCAAAGAGCCACGTCAGGAAAACAGCAACAATTTTTGGACGAGGGAACCGTGATGGACATGAGTAATGAGATGTTTTGCAGAAATTGTTGAGTGTTTCTCTCTGCTCAGATGACAATTAAAATTGCTACTAAATAAAGAGGCTTTTAGATGATTTCAGGTTTATGGGATGCATCTTTTGTACCAGCCCCACCTCAGTCAGGCCAGTCGTGAGGGTTATGTAGTGATCTATTTCTGAACACCCGGGTTTAGCCCGACATCACAACACGTAACTAACGTCTCACCCTGACCGAAGAGCAAGAAAAGCTAATCGTGAAAGCAACTCTTAGTGGTTAATATAGATTCTTAACTTTTGTGTAGCTTTTTGCATTGATATTCTGCATCATTGCAAAAAAAAAAGTTGTTAACAAAACATGTTTTACAAGAAAACACCATTTCCGTATTTCTACTTCATGATGTCATGTTTAAAGTCCCCATGAAATCAAAATAATTTGAGTTTTTTAGCTTTTAGTATGAATATGTTAGCCTTACTGTTATCTATAAGCTAGTGTGCTCTAAAACAATGACAAAACTCACATTTACTAGATATAACTAGTAAAAACGCGGCTGCCCGTTTGCTCACCGGTGTTGTGCCGATTTTCGACCCCCTGCCAAATTATTACCCCTCTCGTTGAAGTCAGTACCTGATTGCCTAATCCTAACCCCACCCCTAATCCTAACCCCTCCCCCACAACTAATCCTAAACCTACCAATGCTAGGGGGGTAGTAATTTGGCGGGGGTCAAAATTCGGCACAACACATAAAACACATAAACACAACACCGTAAACGTGATCATATTACCCCAATTCTGCGCTCTCTACACTGGCTTCCAGTCCGATATCGAATTGATTTTAAAATCTGAACTTTCACCTACAAAAGCCCGTTGTAATCAAG
The DNA here is from genome assembly GCF_051911475.1 of Siphateles boraxobius. Taxonomy (NCBI): domain Eukaryota; kingdom Metazoa; phylum Chordata; class Actinopteri; order Cypriniformes; family Leuciscidae; genus Siphateles; species Siphateles boraxobius. Next base: position 2,264,566 of record NW_027508722.1, on the reverse strand, counting down.
CCCAATTCTTCGTAGCTCTACTGTGCTTATTGTCTTAATCTTTCTTTAAATTTTCCTATCAATTTTTTTTTTCTTTCATGTACAGCACTTTGGCCAACCAAGGTTGATTTTAAATGTTCTTTATTAATAAAATTTGATTGACTGATTGATTGATAAACGTTCAAAAATTACAGTCTCTCACTCCCGCCATGATTTTGATAACATTAATTTGTTCTTCAGCTTCTCATCAGAATTTCTGTCCAATTAAATGCTCTCTAGAATCTGAAGCTCCGCCCCCTACACTATAGACCAACGCTACTTTTGCGTCATCGAAGGGAAACGCCCCTTTTTTGGGGAAAACAAACGGATTCCTCTGAGAACAGAACTCGCTCTAGATCTGCAAAGTTTCTTGATAGCAACAATGGCACAAACATACACACTGTCTTTGCCGGACAAAAAATAAGCCACTGGATACGGGGTTACAGAGGTGACTCTTTGAAATGGTTGAAAACTTGGATTAATGACGCCACGCAGTGGCCAAATATGGACTATTCAGACATCTACCACTATCTCGTGGAATCACCAATAGTCTATTTTTTTTGTCATTACACACTCACAGTATGACAAACTAAGCGATGAGGCCATGTCAATTGGATCATATTTAACTTGATTTAAACTATTGACATAGTTTTGTTGTAGACTAGCTATACTAGTTAGAAAGACGAAGCTGCTAGCAGCTACGTGATTAGCTCTCACTAGGCACGCTACCTTGGCTGTTTTACTGTTGAAATAGTGGCAGGCTAGGACTAAAGTGGACTTGGCTGTTTTCTGCTTGTGTCTAGGACTTTGAAAGTTGTAAAAAGGTTTACAGTGTACAGCAAAATATGTAGCGTTGGTCTATATGATCCTAACAAATTCTATCTCTATTCTGCGTTCACTTGCAAAACTTTTGAATTGCCTGAGAAAGTTTTATTCGGTCATAAAATTTCTACGAAAAATTTCCCCAGAGATACTTTGGAGAATGAAATAAAGAGCAGGGAGGAAATATATAGCCTATATAGCCAACACAAAAGTTATGCAAGTAAACGCAAAAACTATTATAGCCTAATCTTTCCTGGCATCTCATCTTTTCCCATCACTTTAGGTTTGGTTAACACCTTTAATATATCATTTCACAAGCTTGAATGAACAGAGGCATGGTCTGAGATAAGTGTATTTACCGGTGTTGAATTCTCGGTAGATGAAGAAAATATCCGTCATATAAAAAAAAAAAGAGTAATTTATTCACCAAAATACAAACCGACACAATGGAACATCCCTCATGGCCTCATCGTCTAGTGTGTCATACTGTGAGTGTGTTAATGACAAAAAAATAAGCTACTTACTTGGTGATTCCACGAGATAGTGGTAGATGTCTGAATAGTCCGGCAAAGAGAGTGTGTATGTTTGTAGTGTGTAAACTTTGCAGATCTAGAGCGAGTTCTGTTCTCGGAGGAATCCGTTTGTTTTCCCCCAAAAAGGGGCGTTACCCTTCGATGACGCAAAAGTGGCGTTGGTCTATAAATAGACGCTGAAGCTGAAATCAGGTGAAATCAGTCATTTGTTCACACATTTACTGTTTTCTACACGGTGAATGGCTCACTGTGCACTACATGGCGGAGCTCATTCTGTCCTGTACGGAGTCTTTAATTGCAGGGGTCATGCTGGTTGTGTCGGGCGTCTACACACTGAAGATTACGCTGTGTCAGATAACACTGTGAGTTCAATTATTTCAGTGGGAATGCTGGATCACAAGTACACTGAACATTTTTTGGTCTAGAATTTACTTTTGAAGTTTGAAACAAGTTTCACTCGTAAATTGCTTGAAAATTTAAAGGCCCACTAAAGTGCCCGTTATTTTCACTAAAACAGGAAGACATATCGAGCAGCGCGGCGCCCCTTTTTTAAAAAAGCCAAAAGTGTTTAGTTTATATCACAGCTCGGCCAGAGCCGTTGAGCTCGGTAAAGCCACGCTTGACCGCTTATGACAGCCACAATCTAATAATAGATTCCCCTTTTATACTTAATATGAAACGGTTACTATAGCAAAACTGTGATCATAATCATGCTGAGGATGTGTAGTTTGAAAAGTGTGTAATTTATGTTAGTGCATGGCAAATGTGTTATCTCTTCTGCCCGTCAGTGCTAATGCCGAGTCTGTCAAACCGTTTCTCCTTATCTTTAAAATAGCATTCTGTGGCGGTTCACGTGACACTAATGTGAAACCAGACTTCATTCACCCCAACAGAAAGCATATTTACACTGTCTGAATCTTTCCCTATCCCCCATGTAGTGCACTATGTGTCATTCACCATGTAGAAAACCGTAAATGTGTGAACAAATGATGATTTCAGCTGCAGCATCAGCGTCTATTTATAGTGTAGGGGGCGGAGCTTCAGATTCTAGAGAGCATTTGATTGGACAGAAAATCTGATGAGAAGCTGAAGTGCAAAGTGATGTCATCAAACTCATTGATCCATATTGGCGGGAGAGCATAGACTAAGTTTTGAACGCTTATATAATTTTGTCATTGTTTTAGAGCACACTAGCTTATAGATAACAGTAAGGCTGACATATTCATATACTAAAAGCTAAAAAACTTCCCTTTTTATTTCATGGGGACTTTAAACATGACATTATGAAGTAGAAATACAGAAATAGTGTTTTCTGGTAAAACATGTTTTGTTCACCACTTTGATGTTTTTTTTTGTTGTTGTTTTTTTACAATGATGCAGAAAGCTACACTTTCATGCAGACAAAAGTTAAGAAAATTGTTGACGCAACACACTTGTGTGAAGTGAATCTTGCTTTTCTTTATCTAACCACACTTCTAAAACACAAACAGTCCGTATTTCTATCCATCATTGCGCTTAGTCCGGTGTAAGGACCCAGTTTATGCTTTGGTTATGTCAAGCAAGTACAGTTTGTACTGTATCATCTTGAATAGGCAAAAATCCTCAAAACTGTTTCCTAACCCTACTGTATGTTGCAATAACAAGCCAAATCAGCAATAACATTTTATCAGAAATGTTGCTTTTGTCTTTTTCAAGCCGTTTCAGATAATGCACATGCTTGTTGAAATCAAGATGCAATGGAAGTAGTGTCAGATCTTTTTTTCCATATTGTGACGTACATCTGAGTGAAACGGATTATTAAAAAAAAATGTTGGACTTAGTAAGGATTGCGGAGATTAAGCGGACTAAACGATTGAAGAATCCTGCATACATCTCTAATTTTCACTGGAAGATCCAGTTATGAGTTTTTAATTTAAAATGACAAGGTCAAAAACTTTTTCTTTTATTGTTCTGTGGAATATAAAATAAGAGATTTTCTAGAAATTTCTCCAACCAAAACTGGTGACACAAGGGTGACAAAATAATTTGTAATTTTTCAGAATCTAAATGAGATTTATTGCCAAATATGCTTACAAACACACACACACAAATTGTTTCGGTGAAGCTTCCGGTACACAAAAAGAAATAATAATATATTTTTTTTAAATTGTGAAAAATATTATGTATTAAAATTAGACAAATAACTAAAATGTACACTATACATTTTTTTTACAGTTGTAAATACAGATTAAAGAACTGCACGTTTTACAAGAAAATAATTCAGTCTTTCTATTTTCTAATTTCAAGTATTTGTGAAATTGATTTCTGAGGGAAAATTGTGCACACGGTAGACAAGATACAGTATGTTTTAGTTCATCTATGTTCAAGAAAATGTATATACAGCAATGAAATGGTATCATAAATTTGGGTTGAACTATCTTTTTAATTGTGAGTTTGGGAGCCTAACAGATGAAACCAGAACATATTTCCATTCTTTTAGTGAATAGTCGGGACACTGTTTCCAGAACAATAATCTGAAGGTAATGAATAATCTCTTCTTTATAAGACTATGCGGTCCTGTCAGACTGCTTTACCAATGCCCGTCATTCCCTTTGGAAATGTGAACGGAGAGACTTGAGTCATCAAATTTCAACACTGGAGTAATTTGGCCCCATTTTCTCAGTCTCGGCTGCCCAACCCAAAGACACAACGTACACTGACACCGCTCCAGTTAGAGCCGCGCTAAACGGGTTTCGACTGGGTTGCTTTATATGTTGAGTGTCTGACCTTCCTCCAAATGCATGAGATATATGTTTCTCAGTACTTGAGTGAACAAAAAGTTGTGAACTGTCATAAAGGAAGCCTTTCATGTCACATGAAGTGTTATTCCCTCAGGGTATTGACGTCCCGGGACACTCGCTGACAGTACCTCTGTTGTTCATGTTCGTCAGGAGCCACACATAATTCAGTCTGAAACTGATCCCCACTGCTGTTCCTTATGGCCTTATCTAAGTGACTCACTAATAAAACTCTGAAGCAAAATTTCCCAGAAGTCCCACATTCCTCAAATGTGCTGACTTTAAAAAGAGGAAGGGGTTTTTCTTTTCATCCCAGATGAACTTGATATTTTTAGAGTATTCATTTCCTGTGTATTGTGTCTTTTTGTATTGTGTTACTTACTGTATTCATATTAGTGGTTTCTCTTATTTTCTGACATCATTTACTGACCCTTATGTCATTCCAAACCAGTCGGACTATCTTTCTTCCATGAAAATAAGAAAGAAGATATTTTGAGAAATGTCTTTTTTGACCATATGATGAAAGTCAATGCTAACCAAAGCATTTTCTTTTGGGTTTCCCTTTAAAGGTGCTGTCTGTAAGATGACAGAATGACTAGTGGTTGAAATAGGTACTGCAGTCCAATTCAAAATATCCTCAGACTCGACGCTCACACGGGTCGCCGGTTTGAGACGCGCAACAGGATCGAGCGCAATGGACAATGAAAATTGGTAAACTGGCAACATGCAGTATTACAGACCAAACATTCCTGCCTGGAAACACACCTTTCAAAGTAAAATAACTGGCTCTAGTAGGCTAGTGTTTTTCAGAGAAACGAGAATGTGAACTTAGCATGTTTCCTCAATGTATAACATATAATCGCATTTTTTTATGCTTTAGTAGAGTGAAAAAGTTACAAACAGCACCTTTAAGATTTGAACAAATCCTTATTAATCCTTAACAAATCCTTAAAAGTATTAAACTTTGGCACAACTCTTTGTATTGTTTCCTTAAATCATGTTACTTGTTGAGGAGAGGAGTGTTATTATTTTTCTAAAGTATCAGATTATTGATCATTACTTGGCGGACGATAATTTTAGCTTAGAAAAAACTTTACAATAAGGTTCATTGGTCAATGCATTAACTAACATGAACTAACAATGAGCAATACATTTGTTACAGTATTTATTAATCTTTGTTAAAAAATCCAGTGCATTAACTAATGTTAACAAATACAACCTTTGGTTTTAACAATGTATTAGTAAATGTTGAAATTAATATTAGCTAAGATTAATAAATGCTGAAGAAGTATTGTTCCTTCTTAGTTCATGTTAACGAAGTTTGTTAACTAATTAACCTTATTGTAAAGTGTTACCATAACTTTTTTAAAACATGTTAAATATTTCAGTCTGCAGTATTTCTAGGTCATTAATCGTAAATTAGTGTCAGTGTTCATAGAAACCTTTTTGTACAGAATCGCAGATTTTCTTTGATTGAAGCATGAGGTGCTGGAATTTTCTCAAAGAGAAAATGATCCTCAGGAAATTCATGTTAATTTCTCAAGTCAGATTTTCACTTGAATTGAAACTGAATACTGATATAGTAATTTGAATGAAACACCCCTGTAGTTCTCTCAGTCTGTATGTCAATACTGTTCAGCAATAACACAATAACACATGACCAGTGTCAAGCTGGTCTACAATGGCTCCGGAAAGTGTTCGGTCTTTTTAAACACACACACACACACACACACACACACACACACACACACACACACACACACACACACACACACACACACACACACACACACACACACACACACACACACACACACACACACACACAAAAAAAACCGGGTTCAAAGCGATTCAACAAAACATTTAATTTTCAAAATGAAGAGTGTGACATTTTGTGCTTGTGAAACAATGGAAAATATTGTGATGAACGACGCCTGACCAAATATGTGTTACAGACTTAAAATCAGTGACAAAGCTGTTGATTCAAAATCAGAAAATGATGGGAAAAGGTAGTTAATAGCATTTAAGTGCAAATTACACTTAATTGTAATATTTTGCAGCTAATAGTGTTGGGTAGGAGCTAACTACAAGTAGAGACGCTGGTAACTTAACTCATAGATATATACACTAGATGTCGCCTTGAGATTCTGAGCATGCGTCAAAACCGCCGCCATCTTGGAACAGGGGTCTTGTCATAGGAAGTAGCTAGGTAATGCTGCTATCTCTGCCTGTACTTTGAATTCATGGCTGATGTCGGACTTTTGTGCTGCGAATGGATGTTCGAACGAACGAATTCTAAAAATTTCACACATTTTTTAAAATTCCTCTGGACTCAGTGATAAATGCATGTCTGACTGTTGGAACGAACCAAAAAAACTAGAAATCGCATTCATGATGATTTATGGTGATTTTATTTCCGTTAGACCTTTTCCTACATTGACGCTGATGATTAAAGAGGAGGGGCTCCCCTGTTCCAAGATGGCGGCTCTATTGATGCATTCGTTCCAATAAACTGCCATAGCCAATGGGACATCTAGTGTATATATCTATGAACTTAACTAAACAGTGTAGCATTTTTTTTGGAGCAAACTACTTTTTTCAGCAAGTAGCGCGAAAGAAGCTTCATTCCACTTTGAAGCGTTGTTATTATATCGCTAAAATTGTGCATTATTGCACTTTTTTTGTTTCATCACGCATCTTGCACAGTTCACAGAGAAGAGATGGTCTGATGATCAGGGTATATGGGGAAAACTCCCCCCTTAAGGACCGTAATTGTTTTCTGTGAAACAAATGTTAAATGTGTCAAGAAGTTAACCTAGTTTTCAGTAACAGTAACAATTACATAAGTTATATTAGTTATAAATGTCCAGAATTTTCATGAAATTATATTTTTGCAACAAAAACGCATCTTAACTCCATCTAGTAGCCTAGTTATTTTGGGAAAAATGTATTTCTGATTTTCTGATGACCCGTCATAGTTTAATTTGTCCCAACAGAGTTTTGTAATGAACCTAAAAGATCACACACATTGCGTTTTGTCAATCGAAAAGAAACTCAAAACAATTATTCCGTCATTTGTAATACTAATATATACAATGTCATTGTAAAGTATTTTCAATGCAGCTACTGTAGCTAACTACCGTTTTTAAAGTGTGGCTTGACTGTATCTTAACAAGTTTAATTTATAGCTTGTCAAACTAGTTTCAGAGAAGCTTCCCCTACAATGCAAAGACATTCAGACTTTTAAAGTGTCAGTGTGTGTTGTGTTGTGGGACGTGCGAGGTGTGTGCTAATAGGGGAAAGTGTTTCTGTCGCTCTTGCAGATAATGTTGCTTCAGGAATGCTTGGCTTGTGGAGCTGATCACATGAGTGCCGTTATCTATCACTTCACTTTCCTCTTCACACCATCACAGTTTGTTTGGGAGCTTTGGCTACTTTGTCTTCCGATGAGGTCATGATGATGTGGCCTCCAAGTGAACTACCAAACACATGTGAATTGTGTGTATTTGAGGACTTTTACATTATGAGGCATGTGATGTGAATCTTATGTTCTGAACGAGAAAGAAACAACAACAGCAATATAACAAAAGTTTAATAAGTAGTCCAACTTTTAAAAAAATCCTTTAAAAAATCCTTAATCTTTTAAAAAAATAGAGCTGTTATATAGAAAATAATTGGTAGACTAACTCGGATGACTAGTTTGCAATAGTGGATGAGTAAAATGAGATCTATCTGTGCCAAGCTAAAATATGTAGAAGAGCTGATGATATTTGAAGGCTAAAAGAGGAAAGATTGTTGTTTGAATAACTTCTTAACTTTGATCAAATTACTTCAAGAATTGGACTATACAGCATGTGGTACTTTACAATGCTTTTTTAATTTCTTTTTGGAGCTCGGTAAGGTCCATATCTAACATGATTTGTGGTCTTTGGAAGAAAGCAAGCCAGGTTGGGAATGAGGTGGGTCAATAAATCATGACAAAACTTTCCTTTTTGGGACTAAATGTGAAAACAATGAAAATGTAATTAATAATAATAATAATAATAATAAAACATTCATTAATTCATTCACAGGGTGACAAGTGGGTTATTTGAAGGGGCAAATGAAAGAGAATTTTACTAACCCGACCTAAGTATCGTGAATAAAACATCAAAACGTGTGAAAGATTCTGATTTTAGGCTATTTAATTTAGTGTAAGTGGCCATTGTTAGTGGATAGTAGGCTAATATACAATGTAGCCTACTGACGGTAGCAATGTTGTAGCCTACTGTTGTTGAGGCGCGTGCTCAAAATGTGGAGGTTTTATATTTATAAATAGGCCTATATACGGCACAGTTAAGCAACAACACACGACAAATCCATTTTGGACCGTTGAAAACAACCCGGCATTTTTGTCGAGTGGATAAACAGGAGTTTTGTTGTTGTTTGTCCTCAGTTGGTAACATCTCAAAATCAACGTTAGATGTAAAATTCTCTATAATTAAGTGCTGGATTATTTCCTTGTGTTTTGTGGTGAGCAAATTATCTTCAATGTAGGCTACTTTAATCATGTGAAATTACTACGCAACCGCACGATAGTAGATTTTTTTACACGTCTCTTTCAAGTAGGCTACACATGCTTTCTAAACCGCGTAAAGCGTTTTCAAAACCCCAAAAGACTGATAATGAATGTTTATCATGGGGATCCGTGAGAATCAACTCCCCGCTGTTGTGTGTTTTCCTCTCCGCGCGCCCGTGAACTGCACAGCTGGTCTCGCGCTTCTCCATTCACACACACTCGCGCGCGCACACATAGCCTACACACACACACACACACACACACACACACACTGGGCGCGAGCAAAGAGGAGCACGGAGGCGGGAGTCGCTCAATCTCTCTCTCATAGAGTAGAAGAGTTCGCTAAAGGAGCAGTTTCAACCAGCTCTCGATTTTCAGTCGGGTTTCGTTAGACCTAAACTGAGAGCTGCCTCCGAAAGTTAGCTTAGTTTTGCTCTTGTCCGTTTCTTTACAGTCAGTTGTTTTTAGTTCATTAGAGTTTCTGTTTTTGTCGCTGTCTTCAGTTTTTCTATTTTTTTTTTATTCAGAGGCTGATATTGACTTTTGAAATAGCTTTCCCATCGCGATTGTTCGCCTAGCGGAGTATTTTTGGCGCGTCGGCTATTTCAGTGGATTTAATCTGTGTGTAAACAAACTCTTCACGTGGTTTTTGCAGTTTGAGTGATTTTTTTTTTTTTTTTTTTACACAGGTAAATTACTTTGAACAGCTGTTCCCCATCAGTTTTCCATCTTCAATGGTTTGACTAACTCCTCAACGGACAGAAGTCGTTAAAAATTACTTTCTGAGTGTCTTTCCAGTTTCAAACATGGATAAATACGACGATTTGGGACTTGAGGCGAGTAAATTCATCGAGGACTTGAATATGTATGAAGCATCGAAGGACGGCTTATTTCGCGTGAAGAGAGATGCAGGAAACAACCCGGATTTCGAAGAAACCAGGAAAGTTTTTGCCTCAAAAATGAGCAGAATACACATGCAAAAGCAGCAAGAGGAGATATCAAGAAACGAAAGTTTGCCAGGAGCAAGGATCAATGGAAGTCATCCGAAAGTGTCAGATAACACACTTTACACCAAAGACAGGCCACCCATCAATAGTTTTAGACAAGCTGGTGAAGCAGCAGCCAAACCACCCATCATCTCGGGACCAATGGTTGGCACTGCCAATGTGACTCCATACATATCTTATGAAGGACAAAAACATCATTCAGCCGGCTTACATGATGGATCCAGTGTCAGGGGTTATGACAGTAAGGAGACTGGAAATGCTGTTAACCCGATACCAGTGCCATCCCGGGCATCACCATCAACAAGTCCTCCTGGCACATGGGGGTCAAAAAGTGGTCACCCGTCTCAGATGCCATTATCTCCTTTCTCCAACACTTCTAGCTCTCATGCAGCTGGTCTGAATCATTCTCCAGTGTCCCAAGGCTTTCCTCAAACCTTTTCCACGTCTGGGAAATCGCCAACAGGAACATACAGGGATTCATATCATCAAGCTAATGCTAGTCAACCCATAACTCCCCAGTGGTCATCCAGTGGACCAACATGCCTAAACGGGGCAGGTCATAACATTGGCACCCACTCGCTTAACCATGTGACCCCACTTCCAATGTCCCATGGAGGGAAGCAATGTGAGCCACTCCAACCCCAAAACACTGCGCCGAGTATCCCGACAATCCCTGCTCCCACATCAGGAGTAGAGTCTCCCAACGATGAGTCTTCCAGCCCCTCCCGAACACTCAAACTCCCGTGCCAGCCCCTCCACGCACAGGCGGATCAGGGTCAATCTGTGGCTGAAATCAAGTTAGAAGCTTTAACTGAGCGGCTGGAAAAGGAGATGGACGTCCAGCCAAAGGCTGAGTACTTTGGTAAGCACAACGTGATCACTGCCAGTGTGTTCTTCTATTCATCTTTCTCACATCTGCAATTGTATTTAGCAGCTTGTTGATTGAAAAACCCTCTGCCTCTGTTTCCAGTTGACCTTCCCTTCATATGTGTGTGTGTGTGTGTGTGTGTGTGTGTGTGGTTGCCACAATGTGCACCATACAGTCAGTCAATTGTGTGTGAGTGTGTGAAAGAGCCAAGTAGATCCCTGCCTTTCCAGGCTTTTTCCTTTCCAGAAGCTATTCCTGGGACTTGAATTCTTTCTCATCTGGTGTTCATTTATTTTATTTCATCACAGTTTAATCACCAAAGGCAGACTTTGCTGTTTCTTTTTTTATTGAGTTAGGCTCTGATCTGTAGGATTATGTTTTCCTTGAAAAGTTGCACAGTGCCCGCTGAGTATGAAGCCACCCTAAACTAACATTGCCAGTCCTGTTCGCCCCATTGGGCTGCAACACAAATCTGTATTCATTCACATTTGCCTCTGCAAAAGACCTGCCAAATGTCTCTTGCAGGATATATCCAAAAACCAAACACATCTTTATTATCTTTTATGCCCAATGTTGAGATTAGTTAAAATTTACTTTAGTTATGAGTTGTTGATGTAAGAGTAAAATGATTTTTGGTTAAAGTTCAGGAGCTCGGGAAATATGGGAGATTTAAAGGGGTACTGTTGGTAAAAACTGGTAAAATTCTGTTGTTTATTGAACCTCATATCTTTCCGAAATGTCACCTGTATGTTTCTGAAGAGAATTTTTGAAGCCCGAAGTGGGTGGAGCCGGCCGTCGCCATCTTGGCAGCTCGTCACTCCCGGATAACCATAAATGGGCAAAGAGGCGTATTAGCTGAGGTGACGTGACGCTAACAGACAGCAGACAAATGGCTAGTAGGCTACATCTACGCGTGGCCGGCTATTTTCATAAACGTACATTTCACCCTCTCTTTTTTCAAAAATAACATTGTGCACACCTGTCAGTTTTCAGAAAAGTGTTCGTTTACACAAACCCGTGTACATGCCATCAAGAGCATGCCAAACCTGTAGGTGGCAGTGTAGAAGCTGAAGCCCACGTTAGCTAATCAGAATCCCGAAAATAGCAACAACAGCAACGAATCACTTTCTCTTTTGAACAAAGAGGTCACACTTGTTTTGACGCAGGTGCAAGTTCTGTCGCATACTGTGACGTCGGCTGCCTAAAACGCTGTTTTTCTAAAACAGAAGACAAACGAAGTTTTCCAAACTCTCCACTCTGGCCGGAGTTTTTAGAAAGAATAGTTTTCAGAGGCGAATTCTCCTTTTGCGTGTAAACGAAGGGAAATGTCTCCGTTTTTCAAAATAACCATGTACGTGTAAACGGGGCCTTAGTGACATCAGCGGCAATCCACCTGTCACTCAAGTTTCCATGCCCTTAATTATGCAGAACTTTGAGGCTTAATATAATTTAAACTGATGAGTTATAAAAACAAAAATCACCCCCTCCTCAGAGTTGTCATGAAGGGCAAAATTAACATTATAGACCAAAACCATGTTTTGTACCAGGCTGTAAACATATTTTTTTTCTGCTGTAAAGTTGGGCATTTTAACATGGGGGTTTATGGGATTAAGCCTGTCTCTAGTGGCCAGTGGATGAAGTGCAGTTTAAGTCACTTCCGTGTTGGATTCACGAGAGAAAACATAAGTTTTCTGCTTGCTAAATATATGTGTATATGAGGACATCCAGATCTGATTCAGAACGATGATCAAAACACAGAGGGATTAGATCGAGTCCATCAACATCCCAAAATGGGTCGACATTTCATTCAGCAACATTAGGCAGTTTTTATGCTGTTTAATGTTAGTGATTGCATCATTTTACAAATGCATTACATATGATATCGCTTGTTTCCGCTTCTTCTTCGCCTGTGTTTTGATAAGGAGATTCAGTAATCCTTTAGAAGATGTGTAACAGCGCCCCCTACAGTATAACAGTGAAAACACGGAAAGCGGGAAAATTCTGTCAGTAGTGGGGAAAGAGTTAAGATGACCTATATGGGCAAACAAACTAATATGGTAGGGGAGAACCGGGGCGAAAGTAACACGGGATGAAAGTAACAAAGCGATTTTCTCTGAGCCCTGACTACATTTGCGTTTCAAGCTATGACAGCATGTTCAGCATGCAGCCACTGACAGAGCTGCTAAATATCACGTGATTTCATCATCGTTTCCCGTGGTTAGGTCCGGAAAGCTATTTTCGAGTACGGCAAGTAAATTACTGAACCGGTACTTTTTTTCTATTTACAAGTTGTGTTTCTCGTTTCATGTGTCACAGTAATGATCAATCTACATGTTATTTAGTGCTGCAACACATGATAAAGTTAGCCTTGTCAGAGTTTTTCAGTATACAAGTAATTCGGGTTTAAGTGTCAGGAGTTCCAGTCGGGACGAAAGTAACACTTGTTACTTTTGTCCCGCTGCTTTGTTTACGATTAGAAACAGCTGGATGGAAACATGACTACAGTTAGATTATTTTGATAATTCATGAATTTATCTTATTTAGTTGAATTGTCATATTGTTCATTATGTTGAATGTTTTATAAAATGGATTGACATTCACAATACAAAAATATTTTAAGCAAATCAAGTTTGTACTGTCTGGTTATTTTTGAAACATTTGATGAAACTGAAATTTAAAATTAAAATGTAATGTTAATTTTTTTGCAAAGATAAATGACAAAATATGTTTGCAGTTATATGAACAGAGTCATAGTTAATGAAAACCAGAGGAACACAAAATTAAAATATAGATGTATTGTTGTAAATGTATTGTTGTTACTTTTGACCCAACTGTGTGTTACTTTCGTCCCAACTGACGTGGTCGAAAGTAACAATGTGCAACTTATGTTCATAGTGAAATTATACTGAAGTCATTCGACATTTGTACAAAATGCCACCTGGTATTGATAGACCACACTTGTGAGTTATTAACCACAGCAAAAATATATCTCGGTCTAAAACAATATCTTTTAAAATTATGTTTTCCTGAAAAATTGTACTTTCTCCCCTGCTCTCCCCTACATAGTGTTTAATCAGAATTCAGTGTCATCAAGTTTGCCTAAAAGAATTTAAAAAAAAGTTTTTAATGTTTTTTTGTACTTATACGTGTAAATTTTGTACCAACTAACATTTTAAAAATACAAACACTTTGATGAATCCGAAAATGTACGTCTGAACGGTTTTTACGAATGATTTACACAAAAATTAGTTGTGCTCGTACGTTTCATAAATGAGGCCCAATGTCTTTATGGCTATAGGTCATGGTTAATTTTCATGTTCTTATAGCCGGAATCAAATTAAATATGCCATCTATAACCTAAGTGAGGTCCATAAAAACTGAAACACTTTGGCGCCTAGGCAGACTTCTAAAATACGTAAAGAAAACATGGGTGGTCTTTGAGTGCGACTCACCGCAGAACACAGGACACACGAGAAGGAGCAGAATCTCATTTGGACCCTATTAATGAGCATATGTTCCTGAACTAGTTCAGTATTCTGGCTTTACTGGCTAACTGGTGGCAAATGTTGACATCTGATGTGCGTCTGTTCCAGTTTCACTGTTTTTGACAGTAGTTTCTAATGGTGCATTGAGCAGTTTTAACTTGTTTGATGTTAAACATCATAATGAATCAGTTCCTTCTGTAACTAAATAGATCACTGAGAGGTTTTACTGTCATATAGATATAGTGCATTGATGTATCATCAGTGTAGAATAGTTATCAGATGAAAAAGGTGATCCCAAGCTGCACTTGTAAATATCTTTGCTATAGGAATTTCCTGCTGGAAAAGCACAAAGCCCTCATACTGTGGGAAGTATCTTTACTATCTGTTACTGTGATTGCAGAAAAGATACCGATATACAATAGTTACAAACACGATAATTCTTGTGCTTAAGCCTACATAGACACATAAAACATTTCCTTTACGCATGTATCTGGACATTTGCTGTTTATGCGTGGTGTATAATGTGATCACTGGGAAATAGCTGGTTTAAATTTAACTATTAAACGCATGAAAACACTGCTCACATCCTCCTGACCTTTGTCCTTTACTCTGGCTCGAAACTGTCACTCGCTCTCTGATTCGCACCAGGAAATATATTGTGTCACAAATACAGCATTTGGCCTTGCGTGATCTGAACAAATCAAGGATTTTTATGTAAACTGAGGCGTGGGTGATTAAAGTACATTGCTTTTTTTGTCAACCCCACATATGTTTTCTTTTTAAGAGCTCTCAAACCTTGAAAATGTCAAATATCATTCGGGCCATAAACAAGTGTAGTTTGGACAATGGTTTTTAAAACTAGATTTTTATATTTTCTGTAGAAAAAGGAAATGGTGTAACCTATCATCAATGGACCCTTTTGAACAGATTTAATTAAGCTTTATTTAACAAGGCAAGTCACTTAAGAACAAGTTCTTATTTTTATTTTCAACAACAGCCTAAAAGACATACCAACATACATTACAATACACACACATATATATTAATTTAAAACATTTACAAGCTGTGATGAAAACACTCCCAGATTGTGATGATGTGCCACAGACTCGGTTATGAACACCGTAAATCTTTGTATAAAAAAAGTTTTTTTATATTTTCATATTTGTAAAATTATGTACAAATACGTCTACATTTTGCGTTTGTTTTTCTAATACAAGTGTAGGGAGTGACTGCAAATTGGAAATCTTTCTCTCTAATGATGATATTTTCTTCTCTCGATAATTTTTTCCCCCTCTTTTGGAAAGTCATAGAAATGCTGTCATGGATTTTATCTTTTGCAATTGATTTCAAATGGAAATGCAAAAATTATAATTGTTGGCGTTTCCATTCATCATTATTGGCATTTACCCAACTTGACAACTTCTGCTTCTGAGAACCCCAGAAATGTCAAAAGGATCCATATTATTAATAATGCCTGCATTAAACAAACAGTTAAATAGTAAATAGTAGGGGTGCAACGATTCATTCGTTTCCTTGATGCATCAATTACAAATCCTGACGATGCATATGCACAGATCTTGAATCGTGGATCCTTTATTTCGCTCAATAATTGATTTGAATGAATTATTGTCTTAATGAATGAATCATCTGTAGCATTTGATTTTAATGAAAATAAGAGAACCTCTCCTCATGCAAAGGTGTGTAATAAAATACTCTGTATAAGAAGAACAAAGGGCTTTTCTTACTATTCTGTGAATGAAAGTGAGTTTAGGATTAGTTGGGAAAGTGCATGATATTCTTGTCTATCCATGGAAGCAGTGTATGTTTAATGCACCTGGAACACTGTAATAAGGTTGTGTAGCCTATACATTAACACCATCCTACACAATAGTTAACATGAACTATTAATACTTTTAAAGCCTTTTTAAATGTTGGACTGTATGTAATTTTCTACATATGCCAGTTTTTATAGGCTATTAAAATAAAGGTATATAGCATCAAGAACTAACATGGACGCAAGTGCACTTATGGCGTGTCCGAATCCACTTTTGCTAGTTTAACGACGGGAAAAATGGTCGGTGCTCGCGGCGCATGGTCTAAAAGGGTCGTCCGTATTCTCTTAATGAGTAATGGGTGTGTTTTGGGCGTAACGTGAAATAAACCAATCAGTGTCTCATCTCCCCTTCACCTTAAAAGCCAGTTGACTACTTCACTATTTACATGACGGGATTTGCAAGCGGAAAAACTGAACGCTTCTCTAAGAGGAGACGGATCTGCTTGTGTGCGAGAGGTTAAATAAAGCGTTGGTCAATGCCTCAGTCTATTTCAGTTTCTCAAAATAGCAACGCTCCAACAATGCGCCCGAACACACATCTCGTTCTCAGACCAGCAGCTCATGGGTGCACATATGGGCGCAAATGCATTTGATATTCAAACAACATTGCAGGAAGGGAAAAAGAAAACTGCGTCAGGCTGAAACTAGCAAAAAAACACTTGTCCGCCTGGTTGCGTATGATAGGGCCCCAAGTGTTATTGTGAATCCTCTCTAATCAAATCGTTCTGAATTCGCAAAAAAAAAATCATCCATAAATCGAATGAAAGTCCTACTAAGTAGTGTAATATTATAGATACTTGCCATTGGACAGTGTGTTGATGACCAAGCTGTTCTGTTTACATCCGAAATGCACTGAAGGATGTTTTTGCTTACACCTGTGTCCTGTTGATGTGTTCTGGATGCTGAGTTGGCATAATAACCCATGCTGGTGTTTATAGTCTCAGTCTGACAGCTGCTACTCCGCAGGGATCTGTAAGGAATGTCTGGATTTTACAGAGTAGCTAAACAAGGACAAAGAGATGTTAATAAATGACAGGACTTTAGTGAAGTCTAATGGTGGTTTCGCCTCTGTTGACACACGGATGGTTGGCGTCCCCCCCGTCTGGAGTGGGTTACGCTTGGCCTCTCCCTGCCGCTCGGTTTAGTTTGGGAAGAGACACTGGATGAGATGAGATCATGGATGAGATCCCGTCTCGCGCGCACATACACACCAGAAGCAGACACACATTCATGCTTTGTGCCCTGTGCTCTTTTGATGAAGGATTCCTTAATCTTCCTGTCGACTAGATGGCTTTATCTTAATTGTTGTCTAGGATTCTTGGCTTCCTGTCCCATAGCTCTTGAGTTCATGTCCTGCTCTCCTGAATGACTGTATCTGGGTCCACAGTTACTTTTTGGCAAACCTCTCAATGGTGGAAAATGTGCCTGCTGTCATTTTTTAAGCCCTATTCATGCGGTAATTGTTTCTCATGGGGATGTAAGATCATTTCAACATATACAGTTGAGCTGCACATTTAATCATTAAAAGATCGCAATCTTGATTCAAACCCCCACATGATCTCATTCCTAAATGCCAATGATTCATGTATCAAACCTTTATAAAATCATTCATTCAGATCTGCGTTGGCGTTGCCGCTTATACAGAGAGAGCAGTTGTCAATGTTTAGGTATGAAACCGCTTCACAATTTGTTTTTTTAACCACACAGTATCATTATTTCTGTAACAAATGTTCATATCATGACAGAAGATCTGGGATAAAAGTTTAGTCTATAGTTCAGATATAAACACTGATGTCTATGGAAGCGATTGAAATCATTTTGAATGTAATTTCGCTTTGAATCATTACATCGTTACACCACTTGACAAGAGACTTAAAATATATGTCATTGAATCATTCATTCAAGATTTGTTTAAAAACAATGATTCATCTAGTAATGAAACAAGCGAAGTATTTATGAGTGTATTATTGAAGCATTCATTTAAGATTAGTTTAAAAATGCTGATTCTTCCAGTAAAAATGAAGCAAGTGAAGTATTTATGAGTGATTCATTGAATCATTCATTCAAGATTTGTTTAAAAACACTGATTCATCCAGTATTTAAACAAGTGAAGTATTTATGAGTAAGTCATTGAATCATTCATTCAAGATTTGCTTAAAAATGCTGATTCATCCAGTAATAATAAACAAGTGAAGTATTTCTGAGTGATTCATTGAATCATTAATTCAAGATTTGTTTAAAAATGCTGATTCATCCAGCAATGAAACAAGTATTTATGAGTGAGTCATAGAATCATTAATTCAAATATTTTTTTTTAAAAAGACTCAATTTAATTAAACATTTTAAATAGCCAGCAGCAATATCAGAACCACTAGTAAATTACAAGGTAATTTGTTTAGTTGTCTGTTGAAAATCGTGGTCTCTATTTGAAAACAAAAACAAAAACTAATTCTCAATTCATCCAGAATCGTGCAGCTCTAATTTAAAGTGGCTGGTCAATTTTATTGGCAGCCAAATCGAGAATGTCAGTTTTTTTCTCCCACCACCGATGTAAAAATTCCCAGCTGAATTACCCAATGTTTTTTTTTTTTTTAACAAACTCCAAGTTTATGTGGTCATTTAATTTCCCAAATCCGCATGTCTAATTCTACAAGAAGGGATTCATCCAAAAGTTGGTTTTGTAAATATTATTTGACCACAGCCAAGCACTGTATGGCAGGCTACTTGTTGCATTTCGCAGTAATGTGTACGAGTTTTAAACTGCACTACAGTGAGCAGGAGTTGTTAAGAATGAAAAGGGAAACGAGAACAAAATCACGTAAAGTTTTGAAATGGGCCATTATTGCAATATTTAAAAATTTTTTTTTTTATTATATACATTCACTGTATCTAAGTTGGGGGTTGCACAATGCATAATTGTACTACTTGACAGAGAATTATTTAAACCAATGTGTGTCAATTTTCCGTTTTTATCAAATCAAATTGAATCAAATAATAAATGGGAAATTATTTTCCTACTTTTAAATTAAACATGAATGTATTTATTGTGCGAGCAATTACAGACATTTTGTTTACAGTTGAGCTGACAGTCATGTGACCGACCGCATGAGCCAGTTCAGTTTATTATGCGTTTATCATTATGTGTCTGATCAGTTTATTATTTATCATCGTTATGTGTCTGTTAGTACAGTCCGGGACAACTGGCAAGAAAGTTTTAACGACTTGCCAAAGCTCATTTTTATTTGCATGTGGCATTTGGCACGTGTAAATTTAGGAGCCTGGCTTCACTTCCATTAATGTATTAATAAGCACATGTGGGCTGGTGAATAACAAAAACAGATTTAGTCTTTTATTTGTAGATGTAGTGCTGTAAACAAATGCCACTGGTGCTCACGGGAATCTGTTGGCCAATATATCACCGTGAATGGCATTGAATATGATTTACTTCAGTACTATAGTGCCAATTGTAATCCGAAATTCACTTGTTGCATCAAAACGTTGCTCACGTTGACTTGATCTACACAATTGTCATTTAGTTTCATATTGCATAAACAACGTGATATATAGGAGAGAATTAACGAATTCCCACACTTTTGATGCCGTGATCAATTCAAAGCATTACACCAGCATATTTACGTCATTGACGTATGTCAACTAAATGTAACATTCTCCAGCAGTTGCACTGAATCCAGACTCGGTTTAAATGAATTACTGGAATTGCTTCTTTCAATGAAAAGCCCTTTTGTAAAGCAGATGCGGCTCTGATTGTGTCTGACTGAGCTGGTTGAGTTCGGACCAGGTTTAGCTGAGTGGGCAGATCTTGTTAGCGTGATGTTTGCTGAATACCAGATGAAACAGAGGCTCTTTTGTGTGTTTCCAGCGCTGGCTCTCCCTAGCTCTTAGAGGAGACCTCTGTCTGTTTAACGGTGCTTTCTCAGCTCATGCTTGCTTAAATGTTCTCCCAGCACATGCCACGTACACCAGCCTGAACCCACAGACGTGGACAAAGACCCGTGTGTTCTCAGCTCACCTTCCCGACGGCCAGTCTTGTGATTTCACTTGAGCTGAACGGCTATCTTAAGCTCATCTTAATGTAATGTTCTCTGAAGGTCATAAGGGTCTGGTTGTTTACTAATTAGCTCTCACTTTACCATCTGATGTGTGTGTGCTAATGTGAACATAAGGTATACTGGTACACAGATCTTCTTTTTAGTGCATTATTCACAGTGGCTTGCTTAGTTGGGGAGATTTAATTCAATATTCAACAATATTATTGATCTGCCTGAATATATGGCACCATTATATGAGAACTGAGCTGGGCGATGACATCATGGTTTACTCCAGAGCAGCTAAATATATATATAAATAAATTAACTAAATTAAAAACTTTTCTACAACAAAAATGAACCATCACTGAGCATCGTAAAAAGCGCTATATAAATAAAGGTGACTGGACTTGACTGTGCATAATGATGCAATATTGCACTGTTACTACTACTTATCTTCAGTGCACAATGTATATTAGTTATGTATATTATGCTATGCTTTAAAAATGGGGGTCTGTGGCCGGAAACAGAAAATGTAATTAGCGTTGTATAGTAACGAATGCAAACGCCAAATCATTTTGGAATTATACAAAAGTGAAACGTGAACGAACCTAGTTGCAAAGCCAGTTACTGACCTGTCAAATAGTTTACTAGTGAAAAATAAATAAATGTAATTATTGCAGCTGAACTATCATTTCATTAGGACACACAGTTTCTCATGATCTTTCTCATGAACCTTTTGATCTAAAAGCTTTCATGCTTAAAATGAGTTTCCGGTCTAGGAAAATCTTGATCTTCACCCTGAGCCTCACCATTTACTCAATGACTATTAGTTAACTATTGGGCCTCGAGTGAGTTTACGTAGTGTAACAGCGCAGGTCTTCTGTGTTGTACGTCACACTCCTCACACATGACCAGCGTCGGCCAATAGTGAGCCTACGTGTGACGTACAACACAGAAGCGCTGCGCTGTTACACTAGTGAACTCACTCGAGGCCCACAGAGAAGGAAATCAATAGTTGAAATAAAGTCGTTATTTTTGTTTGTTTTTGCGCACAAAAAGTATTCTCGTCGCTTGATCAACTTAAGATTGAGCCACTGTAGTCACTTGGACTATTTTAACAATGTCTTTAATAACTTTTCGGGGAACAAGTTTCAATCCCTGAAGAAGCCTATGGAGGAGTGATCCAGCTCTCAGATTTAATCAAAAATATCTTAATTCGGGTTCGGAAGATGAACGAAGGTCTTACGCAGTTGAACAACATGAGGGAGAGTAATTACTGACAGAGTTTTCGGGTGAACTATCCCTTTTAAACGCGCAAATTAAAGAACACAGACTCAGTTGAATCAGTGGCGCAAATACCAGTAAATTGACGAGCGGAAACCTTAGTAAATCACTTTTCATGATTTGTTTAAATTCTCTCCCATAATTTTCTGAAAGGGAAACTCCTACAAATGCATATGCAATAATATCAGCTGTAAAAATAACTCTGTCCATGACTTTTCAGTGCTCATTTTTCACTGCGTGTCTTTGCGCTTTAGTAAATCCTGACAGTCGTTTTTCAATGCCAGAGGAGGGTTTGCGCTGGAGCAGCCTGTGTGTATCTGGCTCTTAGTCTGCCATGAACTAACACTGACTGTCCTGTCAGAAGAAACAGTATTGTGCCTAGCGTTAATCCCTCTGACACTCTTCTATTGAGTTCTCCTTACTTATTTTTAATTTACATGGATGACATGGAATATAGAGTGAAACTGAAAGTGTGACCTGTTGTGTGTTCTTGCTGTTTTGCAGGCAGTTGTGTGAAGTGCAGCCAGGCTGTGTATGGAGCCGGTCAGGCGTGTCAGGCGATGGGAAGCTTGTATCATGACGGCTGCTTCACCTGCAGCGCGTGCAGTGAGTATCTTACACACACACATCTCACACACGAGAGTATCATACACACACACACGCATCTCACACACGAGAGTATCATACACACACCCATCTCACACATGAGAGTTTCATACACACACATCTCACACACGAGAGTATCATACACACACCCATCTCACACATGAGAGTATCATACACACACACACATCTCACACACGAGAGTATCATACACACACACATCTCACACACGAGAGTATCATACACACACACACCTCACACACGAGAGTATCATGCACACACCCATCTCACACACGAGAGTATCATACACACACACATCTCACACACGAGAGTATCTTACACACACACATCTCACACACGAGAGTATCTTACACACACACATCTCACACACGAGAGTATCTTACACACACACATCTCACACACGAGAGTATCATACACACACACGCATCTCACACATGAGAGTATCATACACACACACCTCACAGACGAGAGTATCTCACACACACACATCTCACACACGAGAGTATCATACACACACACAAGAGTATCATACACACACACATCTCACACAGGAGAGTATCATACACACTCCCCTCTCACACACGAGAGTATCATACACACACACGAGAGTATCATACACACACACATCTCACACACGAGAGTATCTTACACACACACACATCTCACACACGAGAGTATCATACACACTCCAATCTCACACACGAGAGTATCTTACACACACACACATCTCACACGCGAGGGTATCATACACACACCCATCTCACACACGAGACTGTCTTAAACACACACATCTCACACACGAGAGTATCATACACACACACACACACATCTCTCACACGAGAGTATCATACACACACACACACACACATCTCACACGCGCGAGTATCATACACACACACACACATCTCTCACACGAGAGTATCATACACACACCCATCTCACACATGAGAGTATCTTACACACACACACACATCTCACACGCGCGAGTATCATACACACACACATCTCTCACACGAGAGTATCATACACACACCCATCTCATACATGAGAGTATCATACACACACACACATCTCACACATGAGAGTATCATACTCACACACACATCTCACACACAAGAGTATCATACACACACACATCTCACACACGAGAGTATCTTACACACACCCATCTCATACATGAGAGTATCATACACACACACACATCTCACACATGAGAGTATCATACTCACACACACATCTCTCACACGAGAGTATCATACACACACACATCTCTCACACGAGAGTATCATACACACACCCATCTCATACATGAGAGTATCATACACACACACACATCTCACACATGAGAGTATCATACTCACACACACATCTCACACACAAGAGTATCATACACACACACATCTCACACACGAGAGTATCTTACACACACACACATCTCACACACAAGAGTATCATACACACACACATCTCACACACGAGAGTATCATACACACTCCCATCTCACACACGAGAGTATCATACACACGCATCTCACACACAAGAGTATCATACACACACACATCTCACACACAAGAGTATCATACACACTCCCATCTCACACACGAGAGTATCATACACACACACATTTCACACACGAGAGTATCATACACACTCCCATCTCACACACGAGAGTATCATACACACACACATCTCACACACGAGAGTATCATACACACACACATCTCACACACGAGAGTATCATACACACACACATCTCACACACGAGAGTATCATACACACACACATCTCACACACGAGAGTATCATACACACTCCCATCTCACACACGAGAGTATCATACACACGCATCTCACACACGAGAGTATCTTACACACTCCCATCTCACACACGAGAGTATCTTACACACACGCATCTCACACACGAGAGTATCATACACACACACACACCTCACACACGAGAGTATCATACACACACACATCTCACACACGAGAGTATCTTACACACTCCCATCTCACACACGAGAGTATCATACTCACACATCTCACACACGAGAGTATCATACACACACACATCTCACACACGAGAGTATCATACACACACACATCTCTCACACGAGAGTATCATACACACACACATCTCACACACGAGAGTATCATACACACACACATCTCACACAGGAGAGTATCATATACACTCCACTCTCACACACGAGAGTATCATACACACACACATCTCACACACGAGAGTATCTTACACACTCCCATCTCACACACGAGAGTATCATACTCACACATCTCACACACGAGAGTATCATACACACACACATCTCACACACGAGAGTATCATACACACACACATCTCTCACACGAGAGTATCATACACACACACATCTCACACACGAGAGTATCATACACACACACATCTCACACACAAGAGTATCTTACACACACACATCTCACACACGAACATCTCACACACGAGAGTATCATACACACACACATTTCACACACAAGAGTATCTTACACACACACATCTCACACACGAGAGTATCATACACACACACACCTCACACACGAGAGTATTATACACACACACACACACATCTCACACACGAGAGTATCATACACACACACATCTCACACACGAGAGTATCATGCACACACACATCTCACACACGAGAGTATCTTACACACACACATCTCACACACGAGAGTATCATACACACTCCCATCTCACACACGAGAGTATCATACACACACACATCTCACACACGAGAGTATCATGCACACTCCCATCTCACACACGAGAGTATCATACACACACACATCTCACACACGAGAGTATCATGCACACACACATCTCACACACGAGAGTATCATACACACACACCTCACACACGAGAGTATCATACACACTCCCATCTCACACACGAGAGTATCATACACACACACATCTCACACACGAGAGTATCTTACACACACACATCTCACACACGAGAGTATCATACACACACCCATCTCACACACGAGAGTATCATACACACACCCATCTCACACACGAGAGTTTCATACACACACACATCTCACACATGAGAGTATCATACACACACACCTCACACACGAGAGTATCATGCACACACACATCTCACACACGAGAGTATCATACACACACACATCTCACACACGAGAGTATCATACACACACACACCTGACACACGAGAGTATCTTACACACACCCATCTCACACACGAGAGTATCATACACACACACCTCACACACGAGAGTATCATACACACACACATCTCACACACGAGAGTATCATACACACACACATCTCACACACGAGAGTATCATACACACACACATCTCACACACGAGAGTATCATACACACACACACCTCACACACGAGAGTATCATACACACACACATCTCACACACGAGAGTATCATACACACACACATCTCACACACGAGAGTATCATACACACACACATCTCACACACGAGAGTATCATACACACACACATCTCACACACGAGAGTATCATACACACACACACCTCACACACGAGAGTATCATACACACACACATCTCACACACGAGAGTATCATACACACACACATCTCACACACGAGAGTATCATTCACACACACATCTCACACACGAGAGTATCATACACACACACACCTCACACACGAGAGTATCTTACACACACCCATCTCACACACGAGAGTATCATACACACACACCTCACACACGAGAGTATCATACACACACACATCTCACACACGAGAGTATCTTACACACTCCCATCTCACACACGAGAGTATCTTACACACACACACCTCACACACGAGAGTATCATACACACACACATCTCACACACGAGAGTATCATACACACACACATCTCACACACGAGAGTATCATACACACACACATCTCACACACGAGAGTATCATACACACACACATCTCACACACGAGAGTATCATAAACACACAAATCTCACACACGAGAGTATCATACACACACACATCTCACACACGAGATTATCATACACACACACATCTCACACACGAGAGTATCATACACACACACATCTCACACACGAGAGTATCATACACACACACATCTCACACACGAGAGTATCTTACACACACACATCTCACACGAGAGTATCATACACACTCCCATCTCACACACATCTCACACACGAGAGTATCTTACACACACACATCTCACACACGAGAGTATCATACACACACACCTCACACACGAGAGTATCATACACACTCCCATCTCACACCCAGAGTATCTTACACACACACACCTCACACACGAGAGTATCTTACACACACACATCTCACACACGAGAGTATCATACACACACATCTCACACACGAGAGTATCATACACACACACATCTCACACACGAGAGTATCATACACACACACACCTCACACACGAGAGTATCATACACACTCCCATCTCACACCCAGAGTATCTTACACACACACACCTCACACACGAGAGTATCTTACACACACACATCGCACACACGAGAGTATCATACACACACACATCTCACACACGAGAGTATCATACACACTCCCATCTCACACACGAGAGTATCATACTCACACATCTCACACACGAGAGTATCTTACACACACACATCTCACACGAGAGTATCATACACACACACATCTCACACACGAGAGTATCATACACACACACACCTCACACACGAGAGTATCATACACACTCCCATCTCACACCCAGAGTATCTTACACACACACACCTCACACACGAGAGTATCTTACACACACACATCGCACACACGAGAGTATCATACACACACACATCTCACACACGAGAGTATCATACACACTCCCATCTCACACACGAGAGTATCATACTCACACATCTCACACACGAGAGTATCATACACACACACATCTCACACACGAGAGTATCATACACACACACACCTCACACACGAGAGTATCATACACACTCCCATCTCACACCCAGAGTATCTTACACACACACACCTCACACACGAGAGTATCTTACACACACACATCTCACACACGAGAGTATCATACACACTCCCATCTCACACACGAGAGTATCATACACACACACATCTCACACACGAGAGTATCATACACACTCCCATCTCACACACGAGAGTATCTTACACACACACATCTCACACACGAGAGTATCATACACACACACATCTCACACACGAGATTATCATACACACACACATCTCACACACGAGAGTATCTTACACACACACATCTCACACGAGAGTATCATACACACACACATCTCACACACGAGAGTATCATAAAATATACTAATAAAATAAATAAAAAAAATAACAACAAGTTAATTGTTTTATTCAGGAAGGATGCACTAAATTGTTCAAAAATTACAGTAAAGACATTTATAATGTTACAAAAGTTTCTATTTAAAATAAATTGAAAATAACTTTCTCTTCGTTAAAGAATCCTAAAAAATTTGTTTCATCATTGATATTAATAATAATATTTTTCTAATAATCTTGAATAAAACGTCTTGAAAAGCAAATCATCATATTAGAGTGATTTCTGAAGGGTCACACTGAAGACTGGACTAATGATGCTTAAAATTCAGCTTTAACCATCTCACAAATCAATGACATTTTAAAATATATTAATTAATACATTTTAAATTGTAATAATATTTCACAATATTACTGTTTTTTGTTGTTGTATTTTTAATCAAATAAATGCAGTCTCGGTGAGCATAAGAGACTTCTTTCAAAAACATTAAAAATCTTACCGATCCCAAACTTTTGAACATCCGTGTACATTTCACCATTTCACATTTGCATTGCCTGGCTTCATCTTGTTTACATTATCACTCATGATAAATCAGAGATGATTTACTCTCGGAATTTACTCTGCTTTGTTCAATTTGATTCATTTCTGTTAAACAATTCAGACTGCCCATCAAAACTTTGATTTCTTCTCTAAGAAATGCACATGCAGGTCTCGTGGTTTTGCCCCAATTTATTTGTCCATGTTTTTTGCAAGTATGCAAGTGTAGAATAAATTCAACCTGAATTCACTCCTTTGTATGTGTTGGAGTGAATGTCATATGAATGAATGTGCTGTGCGAGGGATTTGTGTTTTTAGCTTGTGGTTCAGGCATATAAACACTGCCGTGCAAAAGTTTGGGACCGGTAAGATTTTTAATGTTTTTGAAAGAAGTCTCTTGATATGCTCACCATGGCTGCATTTATTTGATTAAAAATACAATACAAATAATTGTAAAAAATATTGTTATTTTATAATTTAAATAACTTAACTATTTTAATATATTTTAAATTTATTCCTGTGATCAAAGCTGTATTTTCAGCATCATCACTCCAGTCTTCAGTGTCACATGATCCTTCAGAAATCACTATAATATGATGATTTGATGCTCAAGAAACATGATTATTATCAACGTTGGAAACAGTTGTATAAAAATGTTTTTCAGAATTCTTTGATAAATAGAAAGTGGAAAAGAACAGCTTTCATCTGAAACAGAAAGCTTTTGTAACAGGAAGTACTACCGTTCAGAAGTCTGTGGTCAGTAGGATTGTTTCTTTGTTTTTTTTTGGAAAGAAGTGAAATAAATTAATTCTTTTATTCAGCAAGGATGCATTAAAGTGGTCAAAAGTGTCAATAAAGACATTTATAAAGTTACAAAAGATTCTATTCAAAATGCTTATTTAAAACAGTATTTAATTCCGTTTAGGTCATCTTATTACTTGCGTCATAATAACCAAATGTATTATTTCATTCCTCAGATAATAAAGAAATAGGAAGATAAGCATTTCAATATAAAGCACCGTACGAATGGAATAACCTTCCAATTTCAATTCGCTCTTTCACTTCTTTTTCAATATTTAAGAATCACCGAGCTCAACATCTTCTGAATATATATATAATTGCTTTTGACTTTTTTTTTTTTTACTGGTGTCATTGTAACCTATTTTTGGCATGGCACATACATTTTTGTTTATTTGTGTCTAGATGTGTGTTTAGGTACATATTACATGTGTTTACAAGAGTGAATGTCTTGTTTGTATTGGTTTTAGTTATATATTTCTGTGCTTACCATTATTATAAAGTATGTTGTTTTTTTCTTATTGTGTATTTGTTTTTTGTTTTGTTTTTTGTTATGTCTTATTTGACAGCTGTTGTAAGGTCAGTTTTCGTATCTAGATTTGAGGACCCCCTCGAAAACGAGATGGTCCATCTCAAGGGGTTATTCCTCCTCAATAAAATAAATGTCAAACAAAATAAATGCTCTTCTTTAAAAGCTGAAAATTCAGCTTTACCATCACAGGAATAAATTACATTTTGAAATACGTTCAAATAGAAAAACAGTTATTTTAAATTGTAATAATATTTCACAATATTAATGTTTTTTGTTGTTGGTTTTTTTTATCAAATAAATGCAGTCTTGGTGAGCCTAAGAGACTTATTTTAAAAACATTAAACATCTTACCGATCCCAAACTTTCGAACGGCAGTGTGTGTGCGTGTGCGTGTGCGAGTGTGTGTGTTCAGATCATATATGCTGACAGGAAACAGAGTTGAGTCTGAGTGAACTAAACTAAACAGAACTTGCGCTCAGTGATAAACCTTCATTCCATGCATTCATCCAGTCTCGTTTCCTCACACTTTATTTAGCTCTGCTCGGGCCTCTGGGAATGGGAGCTATTTGAAGGAAAATGAGCATTCCTGAGCTTCTCGTCTGCATGACTGCCTTTGACGCACAGCGGCGCTCGCTTTTGTTCTCAGTGTGTGTCCAGATTCTCGTTATGAGCGTAGTAAACATGTCCGCGTGTACCTCCACCTGTTTACACGGATTACGAGACTAAAGATAGTGAGAACTCGAGTGCATAGAGAGTAGGCGAGTGACGGCTCGGATGAGCGGATGGAGGAATGCCGGTTCTGTTATGTCAGCCGGAGTCCGAGAGGGAACGAGAGAAACAGGTGTTTTATCTCTCAGGTCAGAGCGCAGACCGTAAATGAAGACCCGAATGCTAGGCTCATGCATTGCTAGTTCATAATACCACTCTATTTGCATACCTCAGAAGCATTGAAATAGAAGTTAGCTTCAAATGTGTGTCATGTGAAAACCAGATGTGTTATTCAGTTAGCTTGCTGTAAACATGTCAACAAACGCGCTCGTCCTGAATTCGGCGGGGCGATGTGGACAAAAAATAATATCTCTGCATTTTTTGGTTGAATGGTGGCATACGGTATATCATCCCCGACATGCAGCGAAATTTTTTTTTTTGATTTTTGCAATCAAAATGAATTTGATTTTGTTGTGATCATTTCCATATATTTGCGAAAATTTAGGATACCACATTTAACCCAATATCTATTACTATTACTAAACCCCTATTACTAAAGAAAAAGAAAAAAGTAGTGGTGGTTGAGGAGAGATGGTACATGGAAAAAGTGTGTGTGTGTGTGTGTGTGTGTGTGTGTGTGTGTGTGTGTGTGTGTGTGTGTGTGTGTGTGTGTGTGTGTGTGTGTGTGTGTGTGTGTGTGTGTGTGTGTGTGTGTGTGTGTGAAAGCGCTATATAAATTTCTCACTCACTCCAAACTTTCTTTCTGCCGCTCGATTACCGTTTTCGGCTGCATGTTTTACTACCTGCAGTTTGTAATCTGCAGAATAGGATTTTCTTTTGGGGGGCATTTTGTTTGTGTTCAGTCTTTCTCAGTTGTCTTTAAGTTAATGTTTCAGTTAACAGTTTATTTTTTCAGGGGGTCGGCTACAGGAGCAGCATAGATCACCTCTCGTGGCTGTAGACGGTCATGTTTTCACTCGGTTCATGTCAGTCAGTATGAATTAATTTTGATATATAAGTCCCAGGAACAGCCAAACTATGAAAAAAAGTGCGACTTATAGTCGGGAAAATACGGTAATTAGTTTCACTTCCTTTATTCTCCGTGACAGTCAGGCGTCAGAAACTGAAAGTTGCACAGCGTTGCTTTGCGTTCCTGAGTAACCGGGTATTTATGCTTTTCTGTTAGCGCCATCTACTGTCAGAGAGTGAATTAGCATTTCCATATAGCCCGTCTGCACAATTGGTCTGAACAGACGATCTGTCTGCGAAAATATTTGAGTTTTCACGCAGGACATTTGTGTTGGTGTGAACAGACCGTTATCCCGCATTTTTATATGGCTATTTGTCAAATAAATACTGTATTTTCCAGGAAAATAAGTTGCAACTGACTATAAGTCGTACTGGGTCAAAATTGCTTTGTTGAGTGGACAAAAAACACAGCATGTTTCAAATGATAAAATCGCAACTTTTATATTTCGGAAACACCAAAGTGAAAATATTCGGTTGTAATTTGGCCATACTTTTTGTGCACTGTAGCCATGAGACCGTATAGACACTGTTTAAAGTATTTATTCTACAGTGATTAGGCGTCCGCTGTGTGTCCTAGTTTTATGGTGTAACTTTGTATAATTTATTCCAAACAGTTCAGATTTTTATGCTGGGGATTCGGTTGATCAAACCTCTAACACTTGTACACTCAAACTGATCTCTCAGTAATATCCTCTTGCAGAACTCATGCTGTGTTTAGATCAGAGAGACTTGCTTAGAAATAGCATCATAGACTACACAAACGCCCCATATAAGGGAAAGTGAGAAGGAAAACAGTGCAAAGCCCCCATAATACTTCAAATCTCAACAGGCCAAGAAGAAATTCTTTGATTTCTGTCTTCTTTTTTGGACATACTTCATGGACCTCTGAAAAGTTGTACAGGAAGTGACATAGGCTGATGCACCAACTAGTGCCAGGGACAACATGCTCTTAAAGTACAATGTAGAAAAAATGGGTGTAGGATTTACTTTAAAAACAATGTTCACTCAGAAATTGCTAGTAAATTTCACAAGTAATTACATGGAAAAGGCAAGTAACACATTGAATTAAACATTACATTTAAGTAGAATAACTGATAATGTTTTCATGTAAAACATACTCATCGAAAAATCATATTTTACAGTGTATTAAGGTACATTTAATTCCTCCAATGTAGATCAGATGAGTCTTTTTTATGTCTTTACTAGGGTTGGGTATCAATTTAATTTTACGATTCCGATTCTTATCTATTCCTAATTTGATTCCAATAAGGTAAAAAAAAACCTAAGATGACATTCAGATTTAAGTCTTATTGCAAAACATTTAATTGTAGCTGAATATCATTAACAAAAATCAACAGGCTAAATAACACTTACACAAGGAACATTTGCGTATGGTTTAAAAATACCATAGCAAAACAACCAGCCTAACTAATATACATTTCAAGCATTATTAAAGACAAGTAAACACTCAGTAATTAAAAAAAGAACAAATTAGCAATTGCACAAATAGATACAACTGAACAAAGATACGATTGAAGTAAACAGTGTTTTAAGATTTTCAAGTATTCTGGTACAGAAACTAATCAAATAACTAATCAAAATTATGCACTTTTTAAATAAAATATACATTACAAATATAGTTACGAAAGTTATTCAGTCAACAGCGAGTTAATTTTCTCTTTGTCTTTTGTTGTTTGATAAATGTTATTATAGAGCAGGTTTATTAGGCTGCTGTCACTTTAAGAGCTGCATGGATCAAATACAGGTCCTTCTCAAAAAATTAGCATATTGTGATAAAGTTCATTATTTTCCATATTGCAATGATAAAAATTAAACTTTCATATATTTTAGAGAAGCAGCACTGGACTGTTGCTCAGTGGTCCAAATTACTTTTTTCGGACGAAAGCAAATTTTGCATGTCATTCGGAAATCAAGGTGCCAGAGTCTCGAGGGAGACTGGGGAGAAGGAAATGCCAAAGTGCCTGAAGTCCAGTGCTGCTTCTCTGTAGTCCAGGTCAGGCGCTTCTGCCGCTGTTTCTGGTTCAAAAGTGGCTTGACCTGGGGAATGCGGCACCTGTAGCCCATTTCCTGCACACGCCTGTGCACGGTGGCTCTGGATGTTTCTACTCCAGACTCAGTCCACTGCTTCCGCAGGTCCCCCAAGGTCTGGAATCGGTCCTTCTCCACAATCTTCCTCAGGGTCCGGTCACCTCTTCTCGTTGTGCAGCGTTTTTTGCCACACTTTTTCCTTCCCACAGACTTCCCACTGAGGTGCTTGATACAGCACTCTGGGAACAGCCTATTTGTTCAGAAATTTCTTTCTGTGTCTTACCCTCTTGCTTGAGGGTGTCAATGAAGGCCTTCTGGACAGCAGTCAGGTCGCCAGTCTTATCCATGATTGCGGTTTTGAGTAATGAAACAGGCTGGGAGTTTTTAAAAGCCTCAGGAATCTTTTGCAGGTGTTTAGAGTTAATTAGTTGATTCAGATGATTAGGTTAATAGCTCGTTTAGAGACCCTTTTCATGATATGCTAATTTTTTGAGATAGGAATTTTGGGTTTTCATGAGCTGTATGCCAAAATCATCAGTATTAAAACAATAAAAGACCTGAAATATTTCAGTTGGTGTGCAATGAATCTAAAATATATGAAAGTTTAATTTTTATCATTACATTATGGAAAATAATGAACTTTATCACAATATGCTAATTCTTTGAGAAGGACTTGTATACTGTTACACATACAGTTTCTTTCCCAACTGCTTATGTTCACTTAATACAAAACCGACTGTTTACAAGGATAATTTGACATATTTGTTTGTGTATTTGTCAGTTCAAGTGCAAAAAGACGCGGAAGATAATTCAGTTCAGTATCACACACTATTCAGTATGAGAAGCGGCTTTCGGTTTGAGAACCGCACATGAGTCTTCTGCCACTTGAATGTTTTAAAATCACATTAAAATATATTTTTCTGTGCACGCGCTTTGGATGTGTACCCAGCACAAAGAACAGCACGTGAGTCTTCTTGCACCTGAATGGGTTAAAATGCACACAAAGAAATCGATAAGAGGAACTGCAATGCGTGCATCTTATCGAATCCCCGGGTTTTGGAATAATGGGACCAGTTCTCAAGACCCAACCCTAATCTTTACTAAACAGAAGCTCAGAGAGAGAGCCAAAAATCACTGACTCTGTTCAACAGACACTACCAAATTCTTTATCTCTTGTGGACAATCAAGACTTGCTTTCTTGAACTCACTTTGGCTTGTTCTGTGTGAAGTCCTGGTGTTCGGCAGTGGTTTGTGTGACGGGACAGACTGCTCATTGTTCTGGAGCTGTTAGGAGGGCAGCTTTATTCGTGACCCACTGCAAACGCTCCCAGTCTCAGACCCACCGGGGATTCCCTGACATTTAAGTGCTGTACAGAGCAGAAATTGGATGGCTTGGTAATCCTGTATCCTCTAACGTACTTATAGATATAGATATTTGCCTCAAAAAGATGTCATTGCATTAAATAACAAAAATAACAAAGCAATACCATTGGCACACATCTAGACCTGAGCTATTTTTGGTGAACTGAAGTCGAATAGTTAGTCTTAAAGGGATAGTTCACCCAAAACTCACACTCGTATCATTCCAATCCTGTTTGACTTTATTTCTTCCGCGGAACACAAATATATTTTGAAAAACGTCAAGGTCCAAACAACATTGGACCCCATTGAGTTTCATTGTACGGACAAAAAAAAGAGAGACATTTTTCTAAATGAAAAGAAGCTCCACAGAAGAAAGAAGTGCATACAGGATTGGAACAGGATTTAATCCTATTTTTTTGTAACTCAAAATGTCTTAAAAACACAAGGTCCAGTTATCACCATGTCTCTTAAAGGGATAGTTCACCATTTCCATAGGCTTCTAAGGGATTGAAACTTGACGGCCCTGAAAAGTAAATAAAGACATCGTTAAAATAGTTCAAGTGACTACAGTGGCTCAATCTTAAGTTTATCAAGCGACGAGAATACTTTCTGTGTGTTCACTAGTGTAACAGTGCAGCGCTTCTGTGTTGTACGTCACACGTAGGCTCACTTTTGGCCGACGCTGGTCATGTGTGTGTGATGCGTGTGACGTACAACACAGAAGCGCTGCGCTGTTACACTAGTGAACTCACTCGAGGCCCACAGAGAAGGAAATGAAGAGTTGAAATAAAGTCGTTACTTTTGTTTGTTTTTGCGCACAAAAAGTATTCTCGTCGCTTGATAAACTTAAGGTTGAGCCACTGTAGTCACTTGGACTATTTTAACGAAGTCTTTAATAATTTTTCGGGGAAAAAGTTTCAATCCCTTAGAAGCCTATGGAGGAGTGATCCAGCTCTCAGATTTAATCAAAAATATCTTAATTCGTGTTATGAAGATGAACGAAGGTCTTACGGGGTAGAACAACATGAGGGAGAGTAATATGTTTACCTTTGTATTGAATTTGCAGGGAATGTTTCACACTCACTTAATGTCCTTAAAGTGGTAATTTGCTTAAAGCACTCATAGTGCTGTATGTATGTACCAAATCGAATAGAAATGGATAACTGAAATTATATAACAAATCAAACAACAAATCCCAGTCTGAATTGCTAACATTTGGTGAACATCATCTAGATGCATGTAAGTAAAACTCTTTAGGTAGAAAATGATCCACATGCTTATCTTTCAGTAAAACATGACCATTTAACACTCGGGTGTCCTCCCATGAGGAAGACCCCATGTGACTAGTTTCACCGATCTATCATCATCGTTATTTTCATATTTCTTTTAGAAGAGACATTGCTGAATTTTGGTCTCTTCAGTAAATCTGAAGCTAAACTGGAGAATAATGTTTTCCTCCATTCAGAAAGCAGTTTCTGTGCGCTGTCATAAATCTGTCCTCACATTCCTATCAATGCTCAAAAGTCCTCATTCATTAGCTGACATTGTAAAACATACTAAATAAATCTAATGACTTTCAGTGAATATGTAAGTGTATAATAGTTTTCAGAACATGTTAACTATCATGGTAAATATAAAATATACTACTTAAAGATAAATTAGATGTTTTATTAGCTTATAGCTTTTTTTATAGATATCTGAGCTCGCTGGAGTCACCGTAAGCCTCAGAAAGCCTTGTGTGTGTGTGTTCTTGTATTTATGAGAGAACGTGTGTGTGTGTGTGTGTGTTTGTGCACGTGCGTGCGTGCGTGCGTGTGTGTGTGTAAAAACGTTCGGTATATTTACCCTCATCTCCCTGGAGAAAGTTAAAGCCAGTCCTGTTGTTCGCATCTTCCCAGCATTCCCTGTGATTGACGTCTGTTTCATTTGGCAACAGACTGATCTCTGTCTGTGAGCTTTTCACCCAGACAAATGTCTTCTCATTTTCTCACATACTGCTGATTTTTTAAAATTTAGCATAGATGCATTAACTTAATCAAAAACAACAGTTTAACATTTATAATGTTATAAAAAGAAATGTTTTCAACATTAATGGTAACACTTTGCAATAAGGTTCATTAGTTAACATTAGTTACCATGAACTAATAATGAACAATACTTCTTCAGCATTAATTCATCTTAGTTAATATTCATTTCAACATTTACTAATACGTTATTAAAATCAAAGGTTGTATTTGTTAACATTAGTTAATGCACTGTGAACTAACATGAACAAACAATGAACAGCTGGATTTTTATTAACTAACATTAATAAATACTGTAACAAATGTATTGCTGACTGTTAGTTCATGTTCGGTAACACATTAACTAATGAACATTATTGTAACGTGTTACCACATTAATAATAATCAGAAACATCAGATGCTGTTTCCTGAGCATCAAATCATCATATTAGAGTGATTTCTGAATGATCATGTGACACTGAAGACGGGAGTAATGATGCTGAGAATTTAATATATATATATTAAAATAGAAAACAGTTCTTTGAAATTATAATAATGTTTCACTGTATTTTTACCTTATTTTTGATCAAATAAATACAGCCTCGCCTTGGATTGCAAAAGAGACTTCTTTTAAAAAACATTTAACAAGTCTTACAGACCCAAACTTTTGAATGGTAGTGTACGTCTCAGCACTTGAAACCGTTTCACGTGGCTACGCGACTCGTGTGTCGATGTGTCTGTGGAAAAACGTGAGCCGTGATGGTTTCAGCATTAAAGTAAACATTCATGACGCCAGCAGACTCATTCACAGGGTGAAGTGATCTCAGCGAGCGTCTTGTTTAGCTTGACTGTGTTCCACTGTAACATGAAGGCTTGGGCTTGTACGCGATAATGGCCTGAACCCCCCTCTGCAGAAAATGTGAGGAATGTTCCCCTTTCCTGTGGGACGGGGTCTGTCTGAATGGGAAGGGTTTGTCTGTCTGTCTGTTGAAGTCCAGATTGGGACAGGGAGTCATCAGCACGGGCTTTCTGAGCTACACTTTCTTAATGTGCTTACTGTGTGTTTATATTGGATTCATTAAACCTTTCCCTCATGTACTTAAGAGTTTAGCCCCTGTTTATTTTTTAACCTTGTTAAACATGTATCAGATTCAGTTATAACATTGTTAGGTATTTATTTAATAAGGGTTATGCTGAAGCGAGAATAATTCAGATTGTGACACTGAGTGTGTTTAAAATGTGCAATATTGTTTGATTATGCTTAAGATGGAAGCATGTTAGGTCATGTAATTGCCTTATGTCCTTTTATTGGGAAAAGGTAATAAACAGTTTAAAAAAAATCCTATCAACACCTCATTAGCCCAGGTTACAGTCAACTAAATCTAAAATAAAAAACTTTTTCGTTACATGAAACAAAATAAGCGTTAACTGAAATAAAATATAAAAAAGCTTAAAGTTATTGTATTTCAGCTGGTTGCCAAAGCAACGTTTCTCAATTTTATTTGAAATTTTATTTGATTATTTTTCTCAATTTGTTTGTTTTTATTTAACATTATATACAGTATGTAGGCTACTAAATACAGATGAAACTCGAAAAATTTGAATATTGTGCAACAGTAATTCAAATTAAAAGGTGAAACTAATATATTTAGTATATATAACTATATACATATGCATGATTATACTTTTCAGAGGGACGACATTTCTGTATTTAAAATCCTTTTTTCATGTATTATATTAATTTTCTGAGATTGAATACGCTATAAGCCATAATCATCAAAATTATAACTTTTGCACGATATTCAAATTTTTCGAGTTTCACCTGTAATTAAAGATAAAACTAAAGTATAAAGTAATAAAACGTATAAAGACACATTTCATAAAAATAACAAAAAAAAATTACAAAACTTTAAATAAAATTACATTTTAAATAAAAAAATAAAAATGAATTCCAAATACTAAAAAAGAACTAAAATAGTATCTCAATGAAACTAAAATACATCTGCATTACCCTTATGTCACCTTGCATATAAGTGCAAAGAATTTTTGTTGTTTAAAATAAAAAAAAGTAATTTTGTTTTTAGATTTTTATAATTTACCGATGTCCTGTAATGTTGCTGAATTGGTGGTAAAATGTGTTTGTTGTGTGTTCTGTGCAGGTCGGAAGCTCCGGGGAAAAGCCTTTTACTACGTCTGTGGGAAAGTCTTTTGTGAAGAGGACTTCCTGGTATGCTGTCTCCCCCTCTTCCTTCTTATGAAGTGCACATGGTCATAGTTATGTCAGAAGTGTCTAAAGTATGTGTTTAAAGACATTATGAGGTGTCAGGTTTCAAAATATGAACCTGATTTTGACTTTATTAGGTCTGTTGCGATAATCAATACATAGACTTTATTACACGGCTCTGTGGAATACTTGATTCTGATTGGTCAATAGCGCCATCCAGCGGTAAATTATCTCTATAATTATTTGTGTGGGGAAAAGCTGTGAAAAAAGCGGTGTGACTGTATACCGTATCCCTTAAATGTCCGTCTAGTTTGAACTCGCCGCTGAAACTGCTCTCTTTACCAAAGCTTTCCGTTTAAAGACCTAATCAAATATTTCAACTCAGGGCAATATTTCGTGTCTAATTATTTACTTATGTGGCAAGTAGCTATGTAATAACCGGGATAATGTACATCTAGCCGGTTGTTATCTCAGAATAAACCCCTTTCAGGCTGATGCAAGACCTCATCACCCTGTCGGGGGTTTATTCTGAGAGAACAACTGTCACAGTGTTGGGTTTGTGTTCCCCTGATGTCCACTAGATGTCCTCCTTTCCCACGGTGTCCTTCACTTATGAACTACATTTCCCACGATCCTTTGTCTCATCATTGCACTCAGCTGTTTCTTATCACTGATCATTGCACTCAGCCAATTCCCCATTATCATTGTCGATTCCCTGTGTATATAACCCTGTCTGTTTCAGTATGTGTCACGGAGTCCTTGTATTATGTCCCCACACTTCCGTTATTTGTATCATTCTGGTTCTCGTTTGTATTTTATGTTTTGGATTGCCTTATTGGACTTTTGACCCCTGCCTGGATGACTAAGAGTTTGGATTGCCCTTTTATATTAAACTACTGCTTTTGGATTTTCTGCCTCCAGTGTGTGTTCCGTGACAGAAGGACTCCGTCACACAAGATCCAGCGGTATGTTTCTCAATATCTCTTCCCCAGCCACCGAGCGGGAGAGAAGGGAGTTTTTTAAGGGGACCCGATTAGTTAAGTTTCGTGGAACCCGTGGAGGTCGCAGTGGAGGAGGTGGTCGAGAGCCTGTTCACGTCCCGTCTGCCCAGTCAGAGACTGTTCACGTCCCGTCTACCCAGTCAGAGACTGTTCACGTCCCGTCTGCCCAGTCAGAGAATCTTCACGTTCCGTCTGCCCAGCGAGAGACTGTTCACGTTCCGTCTGCCCAGCGAGAGACTGTTCACGTTCCGTCTGCCCAGCGAGAGACTGTTCACGTTCCGTCTGCCCAGCGAGAGACTGTTCACGTCACGTCTGCCCAGCGAGAGACTGTTCACGTCACGTCTGCCCAGCGAGAGACTGTTCACGTCACGTCTGCCCAGCGAGAGACTGTTCACGTCACGTCTGCCCAGCGAGAGACTGTTCACGTCACGTCTGCCCAGCGAGAGACTGTTCACGTCACGTCTGCCCAGCGAGAGACTGTTCACGTCACGTCTGCCCAGCGAGAGACTGTTCACGTCACGTCTGCCCAGCGAGAGACTGTTCACGTTCCGTCCGCCTTCCTGGGCCGGGACTATCTGGAGCGTCTGGCTCGGATCCTGGACATGCCCGTGTCTGCTGTTCCAGAGCCGGAACCAGTGTCTGCTGTTCCAGAGCCGGAGCCGGAGGCAGAGCCAATGGCCGTTCCAGAGCCGGAGGCAGAGCCAGTGCCCATTCCAGAGCCGGAGGCAGAGCCATTGCCGGTTCCAGAGCCGGAGGCAGAGCCATTGCCGGTTCCAGAGCCGGAGGCAGAGCCAATGCCTGTTCCAGAGCCGGAGGCAGAGCCAGTATCCGTTCCAGAGCCGGAGGCAGAGCCAGTGCCGTCTGCCTTCTTGGATCTGGACTATCTGGAGCGTCTGGTTCGGATCCTGGACATGCCCATGTCTGCTGTTCCAGAGCCGGAGCTAGTGTCTGCTGTTCCAGAGCTGGAGGCAGAGCCATTGCCCGTTCCAGATCCGGAGGCAGAGCCAATGCTTGTTCCAGAGCCTATGCCTGTTCCAGAGCCGGAGGCAGAGCCAATGCCTGTTCCAGAGCCGGAGACTGAGCCAATGCCTGTTCCAGAGCCGGAGGCTGAGCCAATGCCTGTTCCAGAGCCGGAGGCTGAGCCAATGCCTGTTCCAGAGCCGGAGGCTGAGCCAATGCCTGTTCCAGAGCCGGAGGCTGAGCCAATGCCTGTTCCAGAGCCGGAGGCTGAGCCAATGCCTGTTCCAGAGCCAGTGTCTGTTCCAGAGCCAGTGTCTGTTCCAGAGCCAGTGTCTGTTCCAGAGCCAGTGTCTCTTCCAGAGCCAGTGTCTGTTCCAGAGCCAGTGTCTGTTCCAGAGCCAGTGTCTGTTCCAGAGCCAGTGTCTGTTCCAGAGCCAGTGTCTGTTCCAGAGCCAGTGTCTGTTCCAGAGCCAGTGTCTGTTCCAGAGCCAGTGTCTGTTCCAGAGCCAGTGTCTGTTCCAGAGCCAGTGTCTGTTCCAGAGCCAGTGTCTGTTCCAGAGCCAGTGTCTGTTCCAGAGCCAGTGTCTGTTCCAGAGCCAGTGTCTGTTCCAGAGCCAGTGCCTGTTCCAGAGCCAGTGCCTGTTCCAGAGCCAGTGTTTGTTTCTGTGTTTGTGTCTGTTTTTGTGACTATTACAGTTCTTGTGGCTGTTCCTGAGCCGGTGTCTGCTGTTCCTGAGCCGGTGTCTGCTGTTCCTGAGCCGGTGTCTGCTGTTCCTGAGCCGGTGTCTGCTGTTCCTGAGCCGGTGTCTGCTGTTCCTGAGCCGGTGTCTGCTGTTCCTGAGCCGGTGTCTGCTGTTCCTGAGCCGGTGTCTGCTGTTCCTGAGCCGGTGTCTGCTGTTCCTGAGCCGGTGTCTGCTCCGCCCTGGCCGCCCGAGGGGTCTTCGCCGCCCTGGCCGCCCGAGGGGTCTTCGCCGCCCTGGCCGCCCGAGGGGTCTTCGCCGCCCTGGCCGCCCGAGGGGACTTCGCCGCCCTGGCCGCCCGAGGGGTCTTCGCCGCCCTGGCCGCCCGAGGGGTCTTCGCCGCCCTGGCCGCCCGAGGGGTCTTCGCCGCCCTGGCCGCCCGAGGGGTCTTCGCCGCCCTGGCCGCCCGAGGGGTCTTCGCCGCCCTGGCCGCCCGAGGGGTCTTCGCCGCCCTGGCCGCCCGAGGGGTCTTCGCCGCCCTGGCCGCCCGAGGGGTCTTCGCCGCCCTGGCCGCCCGAGGGGTCTTCGCCGCCCTGGCCGCCCGAGGGGTCTTCGCCGCCCTGGCCGCCCGAGGGGTCTTCGCCGCCCTGGCCGCCCGAGGGGTCTTCGCCGCCCTGGCCGCCCGAGGGGTCTTCGCCGCCCTGGCCGCCCGAGGGGTCTTCGCCGCCCTGGCCGCCCGAGGGGCCGCCCTGGCCGCCCGAGGGGTCTTCGCCGCCCTGGCCGCCCGAGGGGTCTTCGCCGCCCTGGCCGCCCGAGAGGTCTTCTTCGCCCTGGCCGCCCGATGGACTTTACGTCTCGCCCTGGCCGCCCGATGGACTTTGCGTCTCGCCCTGGCCTCCCGATGAACTGTGCGTTTCGCCCTGGCATCCCGATAGACTTTGTGTTTACCCCTGGATGCCCGATAGATTTTTTGTTTTGCCCCGGTCCCCGGTTAAACCCTCACTCCTTGTTCCTGTCTCCCTTCATGGACCTGGCCCACCTTCCCTCCCCCTGATCCTCCACCGTTCCACCTCCCTCCTGAACCTCTTGTATTATATTGTGTTGTGTTTTCTGTGTTTCTTGTTGTTGTCATGGAGCGTCTGGTAGCCGCTCCGTAGAGGGGGGGTTATGTCACAGTGTTGGGTTTGTGTTCCCCTGATGTCCACTAGATGTCCTCCTTTCCCACGGTGTCCTTCACTTATGAACTACATTTCCCACGATCCTTTGTCTCATCATTGCACTCAGCTGTTTCTTATCACTGATCATTGCACTCAGCCAATTCCCCATTATCATTGTCGATTCCCTGTGTATATAACCCTGTCTGTTTCAGTATGTGTCACGGAGTCCTTGTATTATGTCCCCACACTTCCGTTATTTGTATCATTCTGGTTCTCGTTTGTATTTTATGTTTTGGATTGCCTTATTGGACTTTTGACCCCTGCCTGGATGACT
The DNA here is from genome assembly GCF_051911475.1 of Siphateles boraxobius. Classification (NCBI taxonomy): domain Eukaryota; kingdom Metazoa; phylum Chordata; class Actinopteri; order Cypriniformes; family Leuciscidae; genus Siphateles; species Siphateles boraxobius. The sequence continues at coordinate 2,221,998 of NW_027508722.1, read as the reverse complement.
AAGAGTTTGGATTGCCCTTTTATATTAAACTACTGCTTTTGGATTTTCTGCCTCCAGTGTGTGTTCCGTGACAACAACAGGCTGGATGTACATTATGCCTTACTTATATCATGATTTTTGGACATGACCTTGATTATTTTTGGTGATGTGATATATTGCCCATTATGTTGAATGACACCAACATTTTGCCGATCGTGCTGCCTCTGTTATATTTATATTATCTGGCAAAGTAAAAGAGGGTCAGCGACACGTGAAAAGGCGGCGTACTTCAATACAGACACTTCTGAAGAATATAAAATATATATGTGATCGTTTCACATGAGCGTCTAGTAAATATTCACACAGAACGCATTGTTGCATTTCACTGCGCTGTTTTTCCATTGTTTTCCTATGTAAACATGCGCTAGATGCACTTTTCTTTTTATCTGATTTTTTTCAGAATCCTAAAAGAAAATATTTTTTAGATTTCAATGAAAACTTTTTTTTTTTTTTGATTCAATTGATATATGGTTTGTGTATGCAATACCAAAGTCCTTTTTCAATGAAAGTCTGTCCACTCGGCGGCCATATTTGCAATGTCTCTGGGCATCCAAGACCAAGTCCTATCTAAATGACTGGGGGAATCCTGAAATCTCAAAAACTGCTGGCCGAACTCACATTTAAATTATATAATTTAAATCAGCAACAAAATCTGACATGCACTGTCCTGTAAATGTTACTACTTATGCTCAAATAGTGTTAAAAAGCTTATTTTTCAGGCTGGACCAGCATTAAAAAAATTATTAAAAAGGACACATTTCAGAACACTGACTGTTTTTATAGCAACCTGAGCTTCTTATAGCAGCTGCAGTGATGTCATGACTTTGGCTCTATTGTTCATGACTTTACCAATCGATGATTGGCTCTATTGGCTCTATTGACTTATTCCACCATATGGCGCTTTGCCCTTTTTCCCCATACATTAGTCATATGAGTGCCACGTCTTTGTATTTTGAAAGTTTTTGGTAACGCCCAAGGCCATTGAGTGTAGCGAGGTGGTTAAAGGGTTAATTCACCCAAAAATGAAAATTTAGACATCATTTACTCACCCTTACGTTGTTCCAAACCTTTATGAGTTTCTTTCTTCTGTTGAACACGAAAGAAGGTATTTTAAAGAATGTGGGTAACCACAGTTGATGGCATCCATTGACTTCCATAGTATTTTCTTCTTACTATGGGAGTTAATGGCTACCGTAAACTGTTTGATAACCAACATTCTTTAAAATATCTTCTTTTGTGTTCAGCAGAAGAAAGAAACACATACAGGTTTGGAACAACATGATGGTTAGTATATGATGACCAAATTTTCATTTTTTGGGTGAGTTATCTCTTTAAGTATGCTAGACTTGTTTAAGAATAGTGTAGCTGGTTGAAAATAAAATGCACTGCTACAATTTCTTTTGCTGTGCAATAAATCAGCTTTTTTCAAGCTCTTGTGGCAGCTTACAAAAGCAAATCTCCTCAGGTTGAATAAGAGATGTTTCTCTTTTGGTCCGTTCAAATAGAGGTGAAACTTCATTCCAGACACTAAAAATGCCGTTTGTGTTATTGAAGGTTCTTATTAGAGGAATGATTATGTCTGAGCTGTTAATGTTGTGTGGGTTAGAGAAAATGAAGTGACTGAAAGGAATGAGAGTCTGTTGAAAAGCTCACTTCTGTCCTCACTCTTTTCTCTAACAGTACTCTGGGTTCCAGCAGTCTGCCGACAAATGCAACGTGTGCGGACATTTAATCATGGACATGGTGAGTCTGATGTACCGCCACACCCTGCGTTACTCACAATTTCACTGGAGCCTGAAGGTATTGGTTGAGTTTTTTAGCTCCTACAGCTCCAGTGTTCCTTACATTGATTTGGATAGATGTAATGGTCCCATTAGTTGTCCTCACCTACTATGTAGTCAAAAGAATTCATATACAATGTACTTATTGTGTTCATGTTGTATTGCAAACACATTTGCTGCTGTTGAAGTGGGATGTTATTGCGGTCAGGGACAGGGTTTGTGGAATGGTTGGGCTTAAGATTTAATTACATGCAGGTATTTTTTAAATACAAATACCATGTAAAAACATGTATTTGACACATTAAGTGTCAAATGATTCATTTAAATGTTCGTGCATATTAGTTAAAGGCACTTAATATGTAGTGGGTGCGATTTAACTTACATGAAGTCATAGAGTCGCATTAACACGAGAAAAGGCATTTCACACATATCAATTGTGAACATGTTGTTCCTCCACAGATCCTGCAGGCGCTGGGAAAGTCTTACCACCCAGGCTGCTTCCGCTGTGCCATCTGTAATGAGAGTTTGGATGGAGTGCCTTTCACTGTGGACACAGAGAATAAGATCTACTGTGTGAAGGACTACCACAGGTGAGTTTTTAATCATATATTTAAGTGTAGCATTTCATCAGACTGAGTTCTTTTTAAAGGAGTAGATCACTTCACAAATAAAAGTTCCTGATTATTTACTCACCGCCACGTCATCAAAGATGTTCATGTCTTTCTTTCTTCAGTCGGAAAGAAATTAGTGTTTTTGAGGAAAACATTCCAGGATTTTTCTCCATATAGTTACTTCAATGGAGTCCGACGGGTTGAAGGTCCAAATGCGAGTTTCAGTGCAGCTTCAAAGTCTCGACACGATCCCAGCCGAGGAATAAGAGTCTTATCTAGAGAAACCATCAGTGATTTAAAAAAATAAAAATGTATATTCAAAAAATATTGATTCAAGTTTAAAGCGGTAATTGTTCCCTATTTAGTGATGTCTGTTTATTGATGGCATTGCCTTATTTTAGCATTGCTTTTGAATCAAGAAACTTACATTGACCAAACCTGTAAAATAATGACTATCTAAGCTTTGTCCAGATATCATTAAAAGCACACTTTTGGTGGCTGTATTGCTCCCAATAAAAATCATTACTTGGAGGGAACTGGAAATTGCGACCGACTTTTCTTCCATTGTGACGTATATCTGAGTGAAACAGCCTCTCGATTGGTTCGTTTGATCTGATTGGCTCGTTGTCATTTGTTCGAGTCACAATCTTCAATTATCAAAAACAATGATATGATAAATACTGCAATATTCCATTAAAAATAAGAATAGTATATTTTTATTTAATGGTGACTAAGAATTGCCTGGGAAAGCAAAGATTAACAGATGAATAAAGTGAGCTATAAATGTCCTTTAGTTGATGGTAGATGTGTGCTATGTGTTGTGGAGTATTCTTTATCATTTCTTTCACAGGCGTTTTCCTAGCAGTAGCCTGATGTAATGACATTTTATTGTGAGTTTTATTGGTGTTGCGTGGTGTGTGTGTGTGTGTGTGTGTGTGTCTACTTTGCTGCACTGTAAATTCTTCTCATGCATCCTTTGCCATGAGCGATTATTTCTGTTGTTCCAAAACCCCAGACAGTCAGTCAGGTGGGGACCATATGGAGATTAAATCAAACTAAGCCTTTCCACTCAGTCCTACTGGGATCTTTCATTGAGATCTGCAGTCTCTCTTCCCCTCTACTCCTTCGAAAAACATATTGGGGCACTTATAAATGTCTGATTGTCTTTGTGTTTGATAAGTATATCACTTAGCAAACAAAACATTTCACAAAAATAAGTTTGTTTTAAATAACAAAACATTAGATGGTTTATGAGAGAGTAGTTGTATTATTCACTTAACCAGTTCCTTTAAAATGCTAATTCATTTCAAACTGTGTGTTCTTCTGAGATGCGTAATGTTTAATTCTGCTGTAGTCTCAGACGTCACGCCCACAGGCCGCTGGCTGAACGTCTGATGATTATGGCACACAAAATTGGAAACACTTCAGGAGTTTCGAAGTCATCATATAATTGGTTGAATTCTACTGGATTTCCTGGAGACGTTTAGCAGTCCATCTGGAAACAAAGCCGTTGTGATGCCAAACCCCCTTATGGAAGAGGAAAGCCGTTGTGTTTACATCTGTGATAATGAGCACTTACCAGCGCTAACTAAACACTGGATGTTCAAAAGTATGTGAAGTCCGTGGTGCCACTGTTGCAGCAAACTTGCACAACGTTCTTGAATGAATCATTTATTAGACGCACACCATAGACTGTGATAGACTTTACATTTTCAGGCCCCCAAACATGACGTGTAACAAAACGAACCGTGATTGGTTGCTTTACATGTCAATCAGACGTCCTCTTGGGCGGTCCTCGGCCAATGAAAGCTGTGATGGAGTCCAGACCTTCTTCTGCCGTCAGTCTGAAGATCTGGCAACGCGAGACTAATTCAGCTGTGAATTGTTGTATAAACATAATATTACACTTGCAATTATGTTGTTGGTTTGACTAGCAGTGTGGATTTTAAGAACAGCAACAATCAAGCTTGTGTGGAAATGCTTAATCAGTATTAGCCAGCTCTCTCTCAAGATCTCACAGATTCACTTTTGGCTATTGAGAAACCCATAACCAGCTCACCTATTGGTTGAAAGTCATTGCAAAAATGGTTAGTTGTATCTGAGAAAAGCTCTAGCATAATTTGATTGCAGAAGGAAGAACTTGCTTTGATATTTTGACAAATGCAAAGACATTCAGACATTTTTAAGTGAGGCTTAAGTACCCAAATACTACATGGGGCCACTAAATATATTATTGTACTGTGGGTAAAGAGTCATGCAAATACCTTTTCTTTCATGGAAGACTTTCATTAAGAAGCCATTTAATATTTGATCTGTGTGATTAGTTTTCTCTCTCTCTTTTTGTTTTCAGAGTTCTAGCACCTAAATGTGCAGCATGTAATCAGCCGATCCTGCCCTCTGAGGTAAGACACATACATTTCGTTTGTCTGAAATACCGTCTGGGGCATTTAGATGAGCCATATTCTCAGACTGGGTCATTGGTTACGTTCAGACTGTCAATCCGAATTTTGTGCATATCAGATTTAGCTAGTGTGAATGGAAAAATCTCATGCAATTTTTACCCATCTGTTTCAAGATACATCCATATGTGTTTAGAAATCCTATTTAATCGCATTCTGGAAATCCGTTTCATTCCGACTGGATTTCGCATGGTTTATGTGACTTTCTCACCCCACGTGAAACGTAAACATCAGACGTTGTTATAGGAAACATGCTGAAAGTCGCTGCAGAAACAATGCTGTTGTTGCAAAGTGCCGGACGAGCAGAAAATGACAATATAACGGAGACATATTTTGCAACCGGCTGAGACGACAGCACAGAATAAAGCCACTCATAATGGTTCTGCCGCAGTAGTCCAGCGCTTCGGCTACACATTATCATGTTGGAAAACTTAAGACAAGATCTCTATTGCAAACCCCTCCATGTTGTGGTTGTTGTTGTTTTATTTGGCATATGCCTACCAATACAACGTCATTGCCATAGAAACCAATGCAGATATTCCGGAAAACGAAAGCGCTGCATGAACATGGGATAAACTCGGAGGACATTAAAGTGAGTGATTACGAGTTTATTTATTGTCTGATGTTGATCTAGAGCGACGTAAATGTCACATGAATTCTGATCCTGTGTCGGATTTAGGACCACATATGGAAGTGGCACAAATCAAAATTTAAAAGACCAGATTTCATGTGGTTTGTGCTGTTCACGGAGTTATAAGAACAACAGAGTCATATATATGAGCAAAAAATCAGATTTGGGTCACATTTGCCTGCAGTTTGAACGTAGCCTTAGAGCCACATGTCAATGCCAGATTAGACTTATGATGCGTCTTTGCTTGATATGGGACAAGTAACCAAACAGTGCATGGGAATTTTCTACTACTGAGTAGACCTTGACAACTACAGTTACTCCTGAACATCTAGATGATTCCAGAACATTTAAAGCCTACTCTAGGTCTGTTACTGAAGTTAATTCTGTTAGCAGTAATCACTCCTTTATCAGTTCTAAGTTAGGGCATGTGTCATTTGTTTAACCCCCCGTCTATAATTAGAGATGACCCCCGAGGCATGGCATGCTGCACTCCAACACCATCAAGAGAGCAAGAGCTCAGTTTATCTTGCACCTGATGAGAAACTCTACAGGAATGCATTCTCTCTGAGCTGAAAGTATTGCTTTAACTAGAAAAGATCAGAAAACAATAAGTAATATTTCACCCAACAATTTCAAACCCTTATGGTGTTATATTTTTCTGTTGGACACACAAGTCTTTAAGTTTCTCTTTTCCATTCAACAACAGTTCATAGTGACCATGGCTAAATAATGGCAGGATTTTTTGGGTGAACTATTCCTTTAATAGCAACAAGCATCAACCAACCAATCGACCTACCTATACATACATTTCATGCGGTTTCCTGCTGAAATAAACACTCAGATGCAGTTAAACGGATAAATATTTTAGTTATTTTCAAACAAATTATGATTACAGGCCCAGATTATCAGTTAATGAACACTTGTTTTGCACAGTTCCTTGTACAATAATGTTACAACTTCAAAACACTTTTACCAAAATGCATGATTTGTAAACTAATTCATTTTGACGTTTGCATCACATAATAAGCTCCATATATACAGTACTGTGCAAAAGTCTTAAGCACATTAGTATTTTAGACCAAAAAAAGTTTTATGTCAGTTATTTATGTCTGTTTCTGTAGTGTGTCTGTAGGAAATATCAATTTACATTTCCAAACATTCCTTTTACCATTATTTGTAATAATCCAGTGAGATTTTTGAGTCTGGCAACAGCGGGTATGATCTGATCTCACCATCATCGAGTCTATCTGCGATTACATGAAGAAACAGAAAAAACTGACACAGACTAAATCCAGAAGAACTGCAGCAAAGTCTCCAAGACGCTTGAAGAAAATACTAATGTGCCTAAGACTTTTGCACTGTACTGTATATGGCTTTTCTTACTCAGTTGCTCACCTGGTGTAGAATTGCATTTGTGATGTAATGCACTCAGGTACAAGTCCTGTGAAATCATGATAAAAGAGCTAAACACATTTTGTAGAAATGAAGGCAGTATTTTCAATGAGCCTGGGTTGGTATTAACACATAGTGAACAAGGGAAATAATTTGTATTAGTTGTTAGTCCATTGATGACAGATGATAAAACAACAGAGAGCAGAGATTTCAGGATAGTCGTCTCATCGTGTGTGTGTGTGTTGTGAAAAGCTGTGTTTGTCCAGATATGTGTCATAATCTCACTAGTTCTTTACTCCCATAGGGATCGGATGAAACCATTCGAGTGGTCTCCATGGACAGGGACTACCACGTGGAGTGCTATCACTGTGAGGTGAGTTGAGCCTGGAAGATGACAACAGTAATACGGTCAGAAAACTACGCAAGTGCTCTGATTTAGTGTCATTCTCAATGCTGTTTTAAAAGTTCATTATTTTGTAATAGAGTAGGTTAGCATGCTTCAAAAAGCACATTATTTTTCACATACTGTACGTTGTTGTAGCATGAATCTGAACGGTCACGTGAGCGTGTGAAACTCTTTCCCCAGGACTGTCAGATGGAGCTGAATGACGAGGAGGGTCACCGCTGCTATCCTCTGGACGGACGCCTGCTCTGTCACGCATGTCACCTCACACACATCGACCCCGCCACGCCTCTGTCTACAGCAAACAACTATCACAGTCAGTTTTAGAGATCTGACACCCCCTTGTGGGCATTCAGAGATGTCATCGTTTGCCAAAGATGCTCAGCTATTGCATTACCAAAAACCACCGCTGAGATTGAGATTACAAAAAGACAGTAATTTAGCCTTGCTTGTATGAGACAAATGCTGTAAACAAAGCCAAACAAAGCCATTGGCTTATGCAAAATGCTACAGATTTTTGTAAATAGGGCAACTAGTACATATGTTACAAAACATTGCAAACTTTTTTCTGAATTTCTTGAATGCCACCTAATAGTATACCTAATATAAACATTTATTTAAGTCTTTTTTTCAAAGGTGTGCTCAGTAATTGTTTTTATTCACTTGTGCTGGTCGATATGGACGGAGTCATGAAGTTATACTGATACCAAGCAAAGTAGATTCTAGAAAAGCTATTCTTTGTTTACTGATGCCATTGTGAACATGAATTATTTAAAAAGCTCATTTGGATGCTTGTGCATATGTAAGCACATCAAGCACAAACCAACCAATGTAGCTTTTCCGAGTTATCACATCAGTTGAATCTTTATTTATTAAAAATCACACTTTTCTACAGTCATGTTTGAAAAACTATTATTCAAAATACCTTTTGAGATTATTTCATTAAACATAATTCAGAAGTACTCCACAACTCTTAAATTTGGCAGGTCAAACTCATACCAACACCAATTACTCTCAATCCGAAACTATTATTACAGAGGGTTTTGGGTTAATGACCTTGATTGTTTGTATATTTTTTTGTTCAATAAAGGATTTGGCATAATAGAATGCCACGTTTGGTGGATCAGATCACAAAAGCTGTTCTTGCAGAAATTCAGATAATTTAAGTAGGTTCCCAAACTTGTTTGACAAAACACCAGATTAAGATGAAATCATCTGGAGGCCAAAAGTAACTGCAGCGTAGCTTACCTTAGTAAATCATTCATATGCCTATTGCTTCTATTATTTTCACAAGTTAAGCGGTTGATTGTGTTCACTGCCTTATCTTCTCAGATCTCACTCTGTTACTTATTTATCGATCTACTCCTATTAAAAAGTAGGATGTGATGTGTTATGTGGATGATTTTGAAAAATAAAAGATTTTATGATTTATCAAGAATCTTTTTTCAGCTCTTCCATGCTAAAAGTTTAAAGTTCACCCAAACATGGAAATGCTGTTGTTATTTAGATGCTATATCATTCCAAAACTGTCTCTTTGTTCTGTGGAGCATAAAAGAAAGGTTTTAGTGTTGGTTTAGTGAATCTCTATTTACTATCATTCCTTGTTGTTTAAATTCCTAAATATAACTTACTCATCAACATATATTAGATATTGTCTAATATTGCCAATCAGGCAATCTGACATCGCTAGCTTTTATCTAAATCGTTATCGCTAGCACAACATGCTAGTATCTCGCTTGCCTCTTAACCTGCCATCCGCGTTTGCCGTCTCGTGCGCGCTCGTACCCTTTACGAGTCCATCAAACAACTGTGGTAAGTAGGATCAGTCAACAGACATGGTGAGTAATGTCTTCTCCTGTTATTGTCATTTGCACTTCATGTCAAATGTATATTATAGCCTTCTCTGTCAGCGGTGAGGAATACACATGTGATAAATGCAGGGAGATTTAGTCATTTAGCAGACGCTTTTATACAAAGCGACTTACATTTGAGGATTTAACCAAGCGAGTCAGCGTGGAGAGGCAAAAATAACGCAAGAAGTGCTCAGAATATAAAGTTCAAACATTGCTCAGAGTAGCAAAAAACACTTTTTTTTTTGTTTTGTTTTTTTCTCTCTCTCTATGTTAAGTGCTCACGGAAGAGATGAGTTTTCAGTTGTCTTTTGAATGCTGTCAGGGGTTTTGCATTACGGACGAGGGTGGGGAGATCATTCCACCAGCATGGAACCGTGAATGAGAATGTTCTGGAGAGTGATTTTGTGCCTCGCTGTGATGGCACCACGAGCCGTCGCTCATTGATCGATCGTAGCCTTCTGGTAGGGATGTAGATCCGTAGGAGCGAGTGAAAGTAGGAGGGAGCTGAGCCAGTGGTCAATCTGTAAGCAAGTGTCAGCGCCTTAAACTTGATTCGAGCAGCGAGTGGTAGCCAATGCAGGGAGATGAACAGAGGAGTGACGTGTGCCTTTTTGGGCTCGTTTAAGACAAGACGAGCAGCAGCCTTCTGGATCATTTGTAAGGGTTTAGTTACACATGATGGAAGTCCAGCTAGAAGAGCATTGCAGTAATCAAGCCTAGAAATAACCAGGGCCTGGACAAGGAGTTGTGTTGCATGCTCAGTTAGGAAAGGCCTAATCTTCCTGATGTTGTGCATTGCAAACCTGCATGATCGAGCTGTCTTTGTAATGTGGTCTGTGAAGGTTAGCTGGTCATCAAAGATTACTCCCAAGATTTCTGACCGACCTTGATGGGGTGATTGAGGAAGAATCTAGCTGGATAGTGAAGTCGTGCTGTAGAGACGGATTGGCAGGGAGAACGAGAAGCTCAGTCTTTGCCAGATTGAGCTGCAGGTGATGTTCCTTCATCCATGCCGAGATGTCCGCCAGACAGCTAGAGATACGTGCAGCTACTGTGGGATCGTCTGGTTTGAAATGAGAGGTGGAGCTGTGTTTCATCAGCATAGAAATGGTAAGAGAAACCATGTGCCTGTATGATGGGTCCCAATGATGTGGTGTAGTGGAGAAGAGGAGCGGTCCAAGAACTGAACCCTGAGGAACCGCTGTGGTCAGTCGATGTGCTTTGAATAACTCGCCACTCCATGCTACCCTGAAGGACCTACCTTTGAGATAGGAATCAAACCAGTGGAGGGAAGTTCCAGTGATGCCCAGTGATGAGAGGGTGGACAGAAGGATCTGAGGATTCACAGTGTCGAAGGCAGCAGACAGGTCTAGGAGAATGAGAACTGATGATTTGGAAGCAACTTTAGCGATCCGCAGGGCTTCTGTGACTGAAAGTAATGCGGTCTCGGTCGAATGCCCGTTCTTAAAGCCAGATTGGTTTACATCCAGCTGGTTGTTCAGAGACAGGAAAGATGATACTTGGTTGAAAGCAACTCGTTCAAGTGTTTTTGCAATGAATGGTAGAATAGAGACAGGTCAGTAATTCTCTAGAAGTGATGTGTTTAATGTTGGTTTTTTAAGCAGTGGGGTTACCCGAGCCTGCTTAAATGCTGTAGGAAAAATGCCAGTGTGGAGGGATGAGTTGATGATGTGTGTGAGTGATGGCTTGTAGAAGATGTGAGGGGATGGGGTCTAGAGGGCAGGTGGTAGGATGACTGGAGAGGAGAAGTTTAGATACTTCTTCTGGTTAGTGGAGAGAAGGTTATTGGCTGTTGGAGAGGATGGTTTGGGTTCCTGTGTGTGTGGAGCAGAGAACTGACTGCTAATGGTTGTTTTGTTAGTGAAGAAGTTAGCAAAATCATCAGCAGTTAGCGAGATGGTGGAGGTGGAGGTGGACAGAGGAGAGAGTTGAATGTCTTGAAAAGTGTTCGTGTGTTAGAGGCGGTGTTGATCTTGTTGTGGAAATATGAAGATTTTGCGGCGTGAACATCAGCAGAAAAGGAAGAGAGCAGAGATTGATACATACTCAGGTCAGATGTATCTTTGGATTTGCGCCATTTCCTCTCCATTGCCCTGAGTTTGGTCCGATGTTCACGAAGAACCTCAGATAACCAGGGGTTAGAGAGGTTAGCGCGTGCTGGCCTGGAGGAGAGAGGGCAGATAGTGTCTAAAGAAGAAGTTAAAGTGGAGCTTAAAGTATCCGTTGCGGTATTCACACCTAGAGATGAGAATTGTGAGGGAAGAGAAGATGACACAGCAGAGGAAAGACGGGAGGGAGAAAGTGAGCGCAGGTTTCGTCTGAAAGTAACTGGTAGGGGAGTTGGTGGAGTGTGGATAGTGAGTTGTAGATTGAAAGTAATGAGGAAATGATCTGAAACATGGAGAGGTTTCACCAAAATGTTGTCTGTGATGCAGTTGCGTGTGTAGACCAGGTCCAGTTGGTTATTTCTAGATTTCAGAACTAGAGACACGCATCGAAACTTGAATCGAGGATCGTAATAGTACAAGGGCTGTAGATACTGCTTTGGATGCGACTAGCTTAGTGAACTCTGTACATTCTTCGGTTCCGGCTGTAGAGCCTGGGCAGCAGGGCAACTGGGTGACCGTGAGACACTGTAGTTACGGGACAAAACACCACTCTTCCGTTCCGATTACAACATTAAACAGGTTCTCCCCACTCAGTAAAACACCCAATGAGAATCCTGGTGAATATGCCCCAGTTATTGGTGATTCTATTACATGAAATGTGAAAATAGAGACACCAGCCACCATATGTTTGCCAGGACCCAGAGCCCCTAGCCTGACTACGTCAGACTTCCTACTTCCGCTAATTTCATTTCGCTCCTGTAGTCAGTCTGAGATAGCAGCCTATCTTTCTGTTTTCCACCGGCCTGAAAACAGCCTGGCCAATCAACGAACAGAGGGCGGGCTGAAAGCCGTGACGTAGTCGGTAAGCGCCGTGTTTAAGATTAGGTCAGGGAAATCGAAAACGACCGCTGATATGGAGACGCGGATGCAATTCGCTCTGTTGTGGAGAATATTCCCGGCATTAGCAAACTGAAGCCCGAACACGAAGAGTGTGTATTAAACATTTTGAATGGAGGTGATGTTGTGCCCCTACTCCCTTTGGGAAAAGTTTAATTTATCAACTATTACCGATCGTCAGCGAGAGACTGGGGAGCCTTTTGACAGGTCAGTGTCTCTTTTCTTTTCCAGGTCTTAAATACCGTAAAACTTCAAATAATAGCCCGGGCTTTTATTTGCCCAAATCGTCGAACTGCACCGCCTTGTACTTGAGATAGGCGTCTAACTTATATGAGACAGGCCTTTATAGTTGAGATGTTGTTCATTGAGATGTTGTTCCTAGAGTCTATAATCTCTAAAAATCTCCAAATGCTCCACGTGAAACCGCGGTCTTCCGACCTCTTACTATCTTGTCGATTGATTTTTATGAATATGCGCGAGGGAGAGAGAGCAAGACAGCGCTCGTGTTGTTTGTAGACGTGGGAGTGCGCGCGCGCGGCCGGGGCTCTCTCTCTCTCTCTCTCTGCTCGTTTGTGCCCTGTCAAGCGCATCAGTCATTCTATTACATCACTCACAGATCAAAAAAGTCGTTTACAGCCATGTTCACTCGGGTATTTCGCTCGCAACATCAAGTGTTTACAGTGGAAGTTCGATCATAGATTTGAGTTCGATGCATGATGTCTGTGGTTCGATGCGGCTGTGTCGGCGCATAACATGCGTCATAAACAAACTTATCTGATTGGCTTACGGGTAACCAATGATTTTAAAATTCAGTACGCGCCCCCTAGCGAGAGAGAAAACACTCTATTATGCTATCCCAGACTCTGTGTACGAAGCAAAGTGAAGTAGCAGAGTCTGGTATTACCAGGCTACAGAGCCCCTAACATCAAAGCAAATTTAAAAGTGCTGGCTAATGCTAATCGGAAATTCTCTAAGATTATTATTCACGCCGGCACTAATGATGTTCGATTTCGCCGGTTGGAGATCACTAAAATTAACGTTATAGGGGTATGTGAACTCGCAAGTATGATGTTCGGCACTGTAATTTGCTCTGGCCCCCTTCCTGTTCACAGGAGTGATGAGATACTTAGTAGACTGTGCTCACTCAATGGCTGGCTGTCTAAGTGGTGTCCGCAAAATAATATAGTGTTCATAGACAATTGGAAAAGTGTTTGGGGCAGACCTGACCTGTTGAAAAGAGATTGTATTCATCCCTCCTGGGATGGTGCCGCTCTTCTCTCTAGTAATATGGCACATAGTCTTAGAGCTCAAACATGAATTGGGGCTCAGGTCAGGAAGCAGACAAACTGGCTAAACCGACCATCTGCCAGCTGTCTCACGTCACTGAGGTCAGATAAATCCCATCACATAGAGACTCTGCCACCTAGATATCATCATATAGAGACTTGTCTGTTTCCCGAATTAGGAAATACAAAAAACTCCTAAACCCATTTAAGGGTAAGAATTTAATTGTTCAACAAATAAAAAAAAAACAGATATAATAAAAATGATAAAGCTCGGGTTGCTGAATATTTGATCCCTTACTTCAAAAGCACTTTCACAGATTATAACCTTGATATGCTGTGTTTGACAGAAACCTGGCTAAAACCAGATGAGAGGTTCATTGCTATAGGAGAGGAAAAAATTTCTAAACTCGTTAAATCATCTAAATCGACAACATGTATGTTAGACCCTATACCAACTAAGGTATAGAAAGAGATGCTTCCAGAGGTCATAGATCCTCTTCCTAATATCATTAATTCATCTTTATCATTTGGATACGTACCAAAAACTTTTAAGCTGGCTTTGATTAAACCAATAGTTAAAAAAACGCAACTTGATCCTACAGATTTAGTCAATTACAGGCCGATCTCAAATCTACCTTTTCTGTCAAAGATACTAGAAAAGGCAGTATCCTTACAACTATGTTCCTTTTTAGAAAGAAATGGTATCTGCGAGGATGTTATCATAGTACTGAAACAGCTCTCATCAGTCACAAATGATTTGCTCTTATCATCCGATCGTGGTTGTATCTCTCTATTAGTGTTACTCAGTCTCAGTGCTGCATTTGACACCATTAACCACAACATTCTTTTAAATAGAACTAATTACTAGAATCAGGAAGTATGACCATATTATCCCGGTTCTATCAACAGAGCAATATTTTAAAATGTATAAGATTTTTAATAGGTAGCCAATGCTGATTACTTACAAAGCACTAAATGGTTTAGCTCCCCAGTACTTGAACAAGCTCTTAACTCATTGTAGTTCTTCACGTCTATTGCGATCTCAAAATTCCGGCCACTTGATAATACCTAGAATTGTCAAAATAGTTCCAGGTCACATGGAATAAATAAATCGCTGTATTATAAATTAAGGCCAGACAAGTAATTTTTTGAGGTCAAATTGTAAAGAAAGACTACACGCCAGCGCACATATATATTCATATGCACATACCTATAGACTAGACACGTAATACACATGTGCACGCCGTCAGCGCTTTCATAGGTTTGCATTTTTAAAGCTTGCGCAGAGATAAAAAAAAATATACATTTATATAGATTTTTTACAACAATTGCACCTTGGAGCCTATTTCAAGGTTTGCGTTCTCGAGCCCCAGACACTGCTGTTGTGCGAGTGAGCGGGCCAGAACGCATTAAGGATTTTCTGTTAGAACGGTGTGGTGTTAGCGGCCCCTAGGTTAATAACTAATGATCTTTGCAACGGAAGTGAATCAATCAAAACTAACTTTAGCTGGACAATAACTTTATTCTAGAGCTGCTGTAAAGCCAAAACAATCTCTCTGTTACTTTAATTTCCTATTATCACTGTAAAGCTGCTTTGAAACAGTCCATATTGTTAAAAGTGCTATATAAATGGTGACTTGACAAAAGGGACAGTTTGGTAAGTAAGGGGGATGTCAGTTGATAATGACTCTAATAATATAAATCTTTGCCAGTTTTCATTTTTCAAAGAAAAAATTAAATCTGTGATCAGTTCAACTTCCAAATCTTGATCCAGTATCTGTCTTTTTGTGTTTTGTTTATTTGCCATGTCAGAAAAATTGTTTCATCATCTCTGCTCCTCACCCACCTCAGAGTCCTACAAGGGGATGTACAGTGCCGCGGGAATCCACCGGATGTACACCAAGGATACAGTAATGATATACTTGAGCACATAAACACAAGATTTATACCACTCAGTTGACCCTACGCCAGCTCCTTCTAGAAGTAGTGAAAACTATATAGTTGATTGTAATTCAAAGCCAACTCCAGGGCAAGTCCTGACAAGCCAATTGGTTGGAACGGGCCATTCCAACCTCTCGTCTAAATGAAGTAGGAGTCAAAGTTATGTGTCGGATATGTGGCGGCCGCAGCCAGCCAAAATCCTCAAGCACCAGGATCTCTTCCTCCACTGACACGAGTCGCAACCCACGGCCAACAAGTTGCCCCATTTCTCGCCTCTTACGATCAGCAAGGGGGGGCTAGGGACCTATTCTACCCCAGATCCCCACAGGGTTCTACCAGTAGTCCTGGTAAATATATACACACAACATTGCATTTTTTTTTTATTTTAGGAGGCTTTTTTATTTCAGAAGCTTTATTTAGTTATAATAATAATTCATTACATTTTATTTAGCGCTTTTCTCTGCACTCAAAGCGCTTTACATAGAAGAGGGGAATCTCCTCAGCCACCACCACCACCAATCTGCAGCACCACCTGGATGATGTAGAGGCAGCCATATTGTGCAAGAATGCCCACCACACACCAGCTTACTGGTGGAGAGGAGACAGAGTGATGAAGCCAACCAGTATATATGGGGATGATTAGGAGGCCGTGATGGACAGAGACAAATTTGGCCAGGATGCCAGGTTACACCCCTACTCTTTCGAAAGACATCCTGGGATTTTTAATGACCACAGAGAGTCAGGACCTCGGTATGAACGTCTCATTCGAAGGACGCTGCTCTTTGACAGTATAGTGTCCCCGTCACTATACTGGTGCTTTAGGACCCACACAGACCACAGGGTGAGCAACCCTTACTAGCCTCACTAACACCTCTTACAGCAGAAACCTAGTTTTCCCAGGAGTCTCTCATCCAGGTACTAACCAGACTCAGCCCTGCTTAGCTTCAGTGGGCAGCCAGTCTTGGGGTACAGGTTGATATGGCTGCAGTTTATGCTCCTCCGTGGTTCTACTAAACTTAACAGGTAAGGTTCTGAGTGGGAAATCTGTACAGCTGCTGTAGAGTAATGGAAAGACTGCTTCTGTAAATGTGCTGGTGAAAGTGCGCAGATGTGTGTTTGTAAGCGGATCAGAGAATGAAATCGATCCTCCGTCCCAGTCCAGCTTCACTGAAATCACCTTCAGTCTCTCTTCAACAGATAAATGTGTGCGAGCCATCAGAGGCGACTGTGACCTGTACTGACCAGCCATATAACGCACACGCCACACTCCAGTGTCAAAGAACGCGTCTCCTTTTCTCGGATTAGATGCTGTCGTTACTCCAACAGACCAGCACGTGTTGTTCTCCACCTCCACATGCCAGCAGTGCGTTCCAGAGTTAAAGCCCTCATAGCCCAGCACACAGTGATAATAGTCAAATATCTCTGGATTTTCTGGATACTGTTGTGCATTAACGCTGGATTTTACATGGGTCAGATCATCAGACAGGAACAGCAGAGGATATGCAGTGTTGGGGTCCAGTGTGACGGGAGCTGATGAGAGAATACAATGGTCAGAATACAAAGCATGATTTTTCTGGTGAGTTTAAAGAGGTGGTTGACTATGTTTTCACTTTTTTAACTTTAGTTAGTGTGTAATGTTGCTGTTTGAGCATAAACAATGTAAAGTTACGACGCTCAAAGTTCAATGCAAAGGGAGATATTTTCTTTTACAGAAATCGCTTTTTAAGGACTACAACAAACCGCTGGTAGGAACTACAATGAGCTTATTCAGGGGTTTAGTGACATCACTAACTCTAAAATGTACATAAACCCCGCCCCCAGGAATGTGATCTATAAATGATCATGACAGAATATCCTAATTAATGACTAGAAGATAGTTAACCCCACATCAGCTTCATAAATTCACCAACTAACCATTCAGAAACGTCCTGTTGCTTCCTCATGTCACTTTTCGAGTCTCTCCATCTTTGTCTGACTCCGGTTTGAACATAAAAGGCTGAATGTTTATGAAATTTTCAGTGCATGTGTGAGGTAATCTGAGCTGAATTTTTTTATTTGCATTTAAAGGGACACCCAAAAACAGCACGTTTTTGCTCACCCTCAAAAAGGGACAATTTTAACATGCTATAAAAACTATCTGTGGGATATTTTGAGCTAAACCTTCACATGCACACTCTGGGGACATGTAAGACTTATTTTACATCTTGTGAAAAGGGCACTATAGGACCCCTTTAAATCCAAAGTGTAATTATTGCCAGTGATACTGTCATTCAAACCCACAGATATGAACTATCTCCTGCATCTTCTCCCAGACTTTGAAGCTCAGGTTCCCCAGGTGTTCTGGCACATTCATCAACGGTCCAGTAGGAATCCCTGGATCCTGAAGTGTGATCCGGGCTCTGCAATTACATTCAGGAGTTTTAAAAGACAGAACGACTGCACTGCAGAGAAGAGAGCAAGAGTACGCCTCACATACCTTTCTTCTGAGGACATGAAGTTCTGCAAAACACAAAAGGAGGAAATAAGCTTCATGTGTACACGGTCAAATGTCTTATTTAAACCTCAATTAGTTGTCGACCAATATTGATTTTTGATGCAGATGAGATGACGATACAATACTTTTCAGAGTGTATTTACACAAAGTGCAAAGAGCCCGCCTTGTTGGCAGAGGCTATTTACACTAACTCCCACCGTTGTGTGATTAAGCTAGACTAAATTATAAAAGAAACCCTTCTGATAACAAGATCAACGGTGGGGAGAGTCAGGGGCCGTCCACACAGAACAAGTTTTTGTGTTTCACTGTGCTACTTTTCCATTTTTTTCTATGTAAATACGTGCTAGACGGATGCGTTTGACCGTTACACTCATGTCTTGCACGTCACGCAGCACTCTAAAAACATGGCAAAAAGTTAAAAGTAACAACATTTTTAAAAAAAGTATCTAGTCCTTGCTGGGGTTTTTTTGTGTTTTTAACTATGCAAAAATGCATCCTGTGTGAAAAAGTAGACTCTCGTCCTGATTTTGTAGCCGTGTCAACATATTTTGTTGATTCTGGAGCAACATTCCTGTCCGAAAATGTAGTCCTACCCATAAAACTACTCCTAAACCTAACCCTACTCAAAAGCTATACCTAAAATCAGAGGGAAATGACAGGTGAATAACACTGATATTAGGTCAGGGTTCGGGTTAGTAGAATAAATTGACATGTACAGTAGTTGCAAAGTTACTGAATGTCTGTTGGAGCATCAAAATAAAGTGCTAGCAGATATTAAGCAGACAGTCTACTAATACTCTAATGAGGGTTAGTTGACTTATAGTCAGTGTAATATAATAAAGTGGCCCATTGAAATACAATGTTTCTGAAAATACTGCTATTTTTGTGCTATTTAGCTGCCAATAACAGTTCTGTCTAATCATTTATTAGACAGAACCGTTAAACAGAGAAGACAGAGATAAACCAATGAAGGAGAATGGGAGCTCTGATGATCTCAGCGATGTCAGAATCAAAATCCAAAACACATCGACCAAACAGAAACACTACAGCCAAATATCAGTCGAGCCTCAACCTTCATGAGTCACTTTAATGCCTTTATGCTTGATGATGGATCCAGTCAAACAATATTGTATAGATAAATACAATAAAATCTAGATTAATACAATAAAAATAGATTAATCGAACTTGTAGGGTCCTTAAAATCAATCATCCCCTCCGGACACCACTTTATAAGGCCACTAGTCAAATTATTCTCTTAAATTATGTATGAAATGACCCCTTTAAAAAAACAATATCCAAAAGAAACAGATTTTGTCAGCATCTCCTGTTTAAATGGTGTGAACTACAAGACAAGCATGTTGATCTATACATACATAACGAGAAATACAGATGTTTACCTTCAGAAGTGGAGCGACTTCATAACGGGTCTGAATGTGTGATTGAGGTGTTCCCTTTCGAGAGGTCTCTCCTATTGCGTAAGTAGCTTACGCTATGGGAAAACTCCTTTTCTCGAGAATATTGAAGTCTTTATGTAAAACGCATTGCAGCTGCACAGCTGACAGCAATGAACGAAGGCAGCTCGGTCATTGGCTGTGCTGCGGCAACTTGCTCGAACCAATGACGGGGCGACTCTGAATGCGCGACCAATGAGCAAGCTTCGCGCCCGCGCGCGTCAGAGCCCGCCAAGATGGGCGTGGCCAAGAGCTATATATTGGGCGCCCCGTCATGAGAGTTCTTTAGATTTAATCTCCTTCAGCGAACACCTTCTTCGCTGGATCCTCCGGATTATTGAAGCTTCGCCGTCGAAAAGCATACCAGCGGGATTTGCTACGAGGACGTCGGCACCTTCAGCCGCCTTCTAACGCGATCCTACTGAGCCATCCGGCGTACTGCTCACGCAAGTATTTACATCTGTTCGCTCTGCGACACTTGTAAAAGAGCAAATTTTCCAGGCGTTGTTTCAAATGCCTTCCTGCGTGCAGAGACCTTCTCCCGGACGGGGATCGTCACATCATCTGCGCTCGCTGCCTGGGCCGGGACCACGCAGAAGCTGCTTTGACCAAGGGCGGATGCCCCGAATGTGACGACCTGGGTCTCTCCGCACTGCGGGCTCGCCTCGCCGCTTTCGCCGTGAGCGAGCCCATCGCCGCCATCCCTCTGTTCGAGCCGCGCACTAAGAAAAAGCGCCGCTCACAGAGGCTTCCTGAACCTGAGCTCAGTGACGTCACGCCGAGCCAGTCTCCGCGTGCTTCACCGCCGCTCTTGCCTTCCCCACCGCCGGTTCAGTTCACCCAGCCGGACCCACACCCCTCTAGCAGAGCGGTGGGCCTTGTGACTTTCGGCGCGTCCGAGGACGACGGGGGAATGGATGACAGCTTGTCAATCGACGCTGCATCGGACGACTGGCCGGGCTCCACTCTCGACCCCGCCCCGTCGACGCTAGCTAGCGCGAGCGGGGGCTCCACCATGGATAGCGAGATTATCCGCGTTCTCTCTAAGGCCGTGGAAGACCTCGGGCTCGATTGGTCTTCTCCCGAAGAACCAACCCGGAGCCGACTGGATGAGTGGTTTCTGCAGGGGCGCCAGCAGGCCCCTCGGCAAAGGCCTTCTCCCTTCTTCCCGGAAGTTCACGACGAACTCACCAAGTCGTGGAAAGCCCCCCACTCTGCGCGCCTAAAGCCTTCTTTTTCTTCCTCGCTCTCCTCTGTGGACGGCGCGAAGGAAAGAGGCTACGAGGGAACACCGCCCCTCGAGGAGGCCGTGGCCAATCATCTCTGCCCGCCCTCCACCACCGGATGGAAAGCCAAAGCTTCCCACCCCTCGAAGCCCTGCCGCACTACTTCAGCTCTCGCCGGTCGCGCCTACGCCGCCGCCGGCCAAGCTGCATCAGCGCTTCACTCTATGGCGGTACTTCAAGTGTTCCAAGCCAAGCTTCTCCGCTCTATGGACGAGTCTGGCCCCGAACCCGAAGCCTTTAAGGACCTACGCAGCGCGACTGACATAGCCCTGCGAGCCACGAAGGCCACCGCCCAGTCTATCGGCCGTGCCATGGCTAATTTGACTGTTCTCGAGCGCCATCTGTGGTTGACTCTGACTGAGATGAAGGACGCGGATAAGGCGCCATTTCTCGACGCGCCTATCTCCACCAGCGGGCTGTTTGGACCGGCGGTTAAGGGTTTCGCCGAACGCTTCACTGAGGCCCAGAATGCTTCACAAGCTATGCGGCATTTCCTGCCCAAGCGCTCCAGCTCATCGCAGAGCAGACAGAGGCCGCCGCAGCCGCAGCGGGCTAGAACAGCCCCCACCGCCTCTCAGCCCGCGCCTCAGGCTGACGCTCGACGCCGCTCGCGCTCTCACAACCGCAAGCCGCCTTCTGAGCGACGGGGTCCTCGGCCCAAGATTGTGCTGAACCCCGAGCCTCGAAAGCCGTCCTAGCCAGAAGAATGAAAAGAGAGAGTGCGTGTCTCGCAAAAGCCGGACCACTCTCTCTGCAAAAGCTCAAGCATTACCCAGTCCCCTTACAGGCGGCTGGATATGTTCATACAGCAGTCAATGGGCCAGTCACAGAGCTCGCTCACCTGCAAACAAACGCCGTTTTTACGGCGACGCACAGAAAACACAAAAAGAGTCTTTTTCTGCCTGTGTCACTAAGGGTTCACATGTCAACAAGGTGTGCATTCCCAGATACTGTCAAAACAGTGCCAAATTCATTTCCAGCTCAAGCTGCGCACCCCATGAATGTAGATCACGTGCCTACGGTCATGTACGCACCACTACACACAAGCACTGTTCACACAGTTATAAATTCATCCCCAGTAAAAGCGGGAAACATTATAAAAGTGACGCGTGTGCCTACCACTGTTTATGCACCCCCACTTATAAACACTGTCCTTACAGTGTCAAACACAACCCCAGCCCAGGCTGCGAGTTTTACAGACACAGCGCGCGCTGCTGTAATCACACACGCGCCCATTCACTCAGCTGCTCAGCGCGCGCCCGCGCCTCTGAGAGCTATGAGCTCAGGCGATTCGCTGGCCGGGTCCCTGCGTCACAGCGGCCCGCCCCTAGCCTGTATTCAGCCCATATCTGTACACGCAGCGGCATGGGAAAATATTCCAGATATGCCGAAATGGGTATTGAATATAGTAAAGCACGGATACTCGCTCCAGTTCGCTCGCAGACCACCACGTTTTACGACTGTGGTCGAGACGAAAGTGAGAAAAGAGTGCTCACATGTTCTACGCACCGAGGTGCGCAAACTAATAGAAAAGGGCGCTGTGGAAACTGTTCCCCCCTCTCTGAGCGAGGCAGGTTTTTACAGCCGCTATTTTCTCGTCCCGAAAAAGGATGGCGGTCTCCGCCCCATCCTAGATCTCAGACACCTGAACAAAGCACTAATGATTCGCTCGTTCAGAATGTTAACAACCAAGCATATCCTCGCGCAAGTACGCCCAGGAGATTGGTTTCTCTCAGTGGATCTGAAAGATGCTTACTTTCACATTCCAATAGCGCCTCATCACAGGCCGTTTCTGAGATTCGCTTTCGAGGGACAGTCGTACCAGTACACAGTACTTCCGTTCGGCCTGTCCCTGGCTCCCCGTACATTCACGAAATGTATGGATGCAGCACTTTCCCCCCTAAGGCGAAGGGGAGTGCGAATACTGAATTATCTCGACGATTGGCTGATTCTAGCACAATCAGAGAGTCAGTTAATAACACACAGATCTTGGATTATCAGCCATTTAGAATGCCTGGGTCTAAGAATCAATTTTGCAAAAAGCATATTATCTCCCAGCCAGAGGATTTCTTTCCTGGGAATAGTTCTAGACTCGATGCAAATGACAGCGCGTCTCTCATCAGAGCGCGCGCTCACCATCCGGCGCCTTGCAACATCATTCAGGGCGGGCGCGCTCGCCCCCGTCAAGCGGTTTCAGAGGATGCTCGGTCTCATGGCCTCAGCATCGGCCGTACTCCAGCTAGGATTGTTGCATATGCGCCCTCTCCAACGCTGGCTCAAGAGCCGCGTCCCTACTCACGCGTGGCGTTCGGGCCACCTTTTAATCAGAGCGAACCACGGCTGTATAAAAGCCCTGACGCACTGGAAAGCCGCCGACTGGTACCAGTCAGGCGTGAGTCTGGGTGTGAACACAAGGAGAAAGATGATAACGACAGATGCCTCCAAAATAGGTTGGGGGGCCCTTTACGAGGGCAGGCCTGTCTCCGGCTTTTGGTCAAACCCGGAGAAGCGCCTACACATAAACTGTCTGGAAATGAAAGCGGTCGCTTTGGCTCTCAGAGCCCTGCTCCCACAGCTGAGAAACGAACACGTCTTGGTCCGAACGGACAACATGACGGTAGTATCGTACATAAATCGCCAGGGTGGACTCAGATCGAGCTCCATGCATTCAATGGCCAGGAGACTCATTTTATGGTCCCAGCACAACTTGCGCTCGCTGAGAGCAGCGCATGTGCCAGGTGCCCTGAACCAGGGGGCGGACATGCTATCCAGAGACAAAATTCTCCCAGGAGAATGGGCTCTCAACCCGCTGACGATTCACTGGTTATGGAGAACCTTTGGCAAAGCGGAGATCGACCTCTTCGCCTCCAAGGAGAACGCGCACTGCCCTCTTTTCTTCACGAAAAGCATGGATGCGCTCGCCCAGAGCTGGCCGAGCCGTCCCTTATATGCCTTTCCCCCGATCGCGATGCTACCGCAGGTCATCAGTCGGGTCAGAGAGGAGAAAGACGCAGTGCTGCTGATAGCCCCACTCTGGAAGAACCAAACATGGTTTCCAGATCTGATGCAAATGCAATCTGCACCACGGCCGATTCCACTGAGGCCAGACCTCCTCAGTCAGGCCAACGGGATGATATTTCATCCCCGCCCCGATCTGTGGGCCCTTCATGCATGGCCCCTCAACGGGTTCCCAGGAACCTCACGAGCGGAGCACTAAAAACCATCGCTGAGGCGCGGGCGCCCTCCACGAGACGCTTATATGCCCAGAATTGGAAAGTGTTCAGTGTCTGGTGTAATGCCAAGGGCCTGAACCCTGAAACATGCGAGATTACGAACGTACTCGCTTTTCTACAAGGGCTTCTGGAGGCGGGCCGCGCCCCCTCCACGCTCAAAGTATATGTGGCGGCCATCACAGCATCACACGACCCTGTAATGGAACGTCCATTGGGAAGAAACGACCTAATTATTCGTTTCCTAAGGGGCGCTAGGAGGATGAACCCTTCACGCCCCCCCTCAGTGCCGATCTGGGACCTAGCTACTGTCCTAGACGCTCTTAAAGGGCCTCCGTTCGAACCACTCCGAACCGTGCACCTTAAACAGCTCTCGCTCAAGACTGCGCTCTTGCTGGCACTCGCCTCGGTCAAGAGAGTGGGCGACCTGCACGCGCTTTCGACAAGCGCTGCCTGCCTAGAATTCGAACCTAACGACTGCAGGGTCGTCCTTAGACCGAAACATGGGTATATTCCTAAAGTGCTCACCACTCCCTTCAGAGCACAGGTTATCTCCCTAACTGCGCTATCGTCCCCAGCAGACGAACACGACGCTAATCTACTCTGCCCCGTTAGGGCTCTCAGAGTGTATTTGGAGCGTTCTGCCCTATTCAGACAGACAGAACAACTGTTTGTATGCTTTGGCGGCCGTACGAAAGGTTCCGCCGTTTCAAAGCAGAGAATCTCTCACTGGATAGTTGAAGCTATAGCGCTGGCTTATGAAGCTAAGGGACTTCAATGCCCCTGGGGAGTCAAAGCACACTCCACCAGGAGTGTGGCTTCTTCCTGGGCATGGTCGAGCGGGATACCGATCGAGGATATTTGTGCGGCGGCAGGCTGGGCCTCACCGTCCACATTTATCAGGTTCTACAACCTACAGGTCCCGACACTGCATTCCAATGTACTATCAGCATGATGCTAGTTGAACTACGAGTTCGTATCTAGATTATGTATGTGCTTGTGTCACACTGAGCGCCTTCTAGCCGCTCTGTATTCTTTCCCACATATAAAGCTCGCCTCTGCCGGCTAGTTGGATGATAACTTTGCTTTTTTAGCTCAGGCACCTGCCTCTGGCTATCATAAGGCGAAGTTCAGCACGCACGGCGTTTTGCATGGTGTTCCCATAGCGTAAGCTACTTACGCAATAGGAGAGACCTCTCGAAAGGGAACGACTCGGTTACTAACGTAACCTCGGTTCCCTGAGAGGAGGGAACGAGTATTGCGTAAGCTGCCGTGCTTGTCTTTGGTTAGTTCGCTTCAGTCGTTTTAACCTAAAGAACTCTCATGACGGGGCGCCCAATATATAGCTCTTGGCCACGCCCATCTTGGCGGGCTCTGACGCGCGCGGGCGCGAAGCGCGCTCATTGGTCGCGCATTCAGAGTCGCCCCGTCATTGGTTCGAGCAAGTTGCCGCAGCACAGCCAATGACCGAGCTGCCTTCGTTCATTGCTGTCAGCTGTGCAGCTGCAATGCGTTTTACATAAAGACTTCAATATTCTCGAGAAAAGGAGTTTTCCCATAGCGTAAGCTACTTACGCAATACTCGTTCCCTCCTCTCAGGGAACCGAGGTTACGTTAGTAACCGAGTCATTTCTCTGAATCTCTGCACACCAAACACACAGGCTGTTTATCATCCAGACAGAAGAGTTGGAGTTTCTCTCTGTGCACATCGCAGAAGAACACATCCGACGATGAGCATCTCTTCCGGAAGAATGACGCGCACATGTTCCGCAATGCGAGATTATCAGGTGGAAGAAATCCTGTGAATCTTTTCCCGCAAACTGGACATTCCTGAAATCCTCGGTCGCTGCAGAACTGCTGAAAACAAGCTTTACACACACTGTGACTGCAGAACAGAAGCACGGGATGGGTGAAGATGTTGAAGCACACGGGACACTGCAGATCCTCTGGGATTTCACTCAGAGAACTCATTTTCTATCGCGGTCTCTTTAATTGCTTGAAAAACTTCGGAACTATGAAAGCTTCAAACTGTCTGCTTTCCCGGATATCTGGAATGATCATGCGATCATCATCATTATCCACATAGAGGTTAATGATTACTTTAGAGGACACTTGATAAGAGGCAAGTTGACTGCCTGATGTTTTTGATCTCTCTTTCTCTGTGTGTGTGTGTGCGCGCGCGTGTGTGTCTTTCTGTCATTATTATTCCACTGAGTGGAAAAAAAGATATTCATGCCTTCTGTAAGCAAAACTTCATAGATGCTCTCTTCTCAATTAATTTCCTCACATGAAGTGGAATTTACAGGCATAGGCCTACTTATTTAGCAGTGCAATAAATGTAATGTGCAGTATAAAGTA
The DNA here is from genome assembly GCF_051911475.1 of Siphateles boraxobius. NCBI lineage: Eukaryota > Metazoa > Chordata > Actinopteri > Cypriniformes > Leuciscidae > Siphateles > Siphateles boraxobius. The sequence goes on along the minus strand of NW_027508722.1, from coordinate 2,195,757 downwards.
AGTTTTTGAAAGTTTTTCTCTTCTGCTCAGTAAAACATTAATATTGTGAAATATTATTACCATTTAAAATGATACTTTTCGACTGTAATATATTATAAACTGTAATTAATTCCTGCGATCAAAGCTGAATTTTCAGCATCATTACTCCAGTCTTCAGTGTCACATGATCCTTCAGAAATCACTCTAATATGATGATTTGATGCTCCAAAAACTTTTCTGATTATTATCAATGTTGAAAACAGTTGTGCTGCTTCATATTTTTCAGAATACTTTAGAAAGTTCAAAAGAATAGCATTTATTTGGAATAGAATCTTTCATTAATCTTTCATTAATTTTTCATTATTTCATTCTTCACTGTCACTTTTTTCTGGATGTTCTGATCCAATCTGACTTCTGACCTGTAACTCTGCCTGAATCATAATCATACACTATTCGTTCGTTGGCCAGAGGAGAACTCGAAAGGTTTTTTTCTCCATCCTGTCACTGATGGAGTTTGTGTTCTTGCCACAGAGAACACGCTTCTTTGCCACTTTTTCGCTTTTGCTGAAAACTGAACTGAGCTGGACGATGACATCACGGTTTTCTCTAGAGCGCCTATAGATATAGCCTCAAAATTATATCACGATTTTTCAAGAATATTTGCGATTTTGATATTTATGACGATAAACACATTTAGACATAGACATTTTTTTTTTGATGTTGTTGAAAATTTTCTTATTATGTTTATCTCGCCTAAATGTTTGCTCACTCTTTGCGTTTTTACAATGTGGTAATTTTGTTGTTAAGAGTTTACACAACACAAGGAAGCTTGATTTCAATCTTTGAATTAAATGTTAAATGTGTGTAGGTCTAACACCAGTATTCAGAAATACTACAGAAACATAATAAAGTAATCAAATGTAAAACAACACATAGTCTTTTAGATCTGTTTCCTGATTAAATTAAATACATAGGCTAATAATTCTCATTCATTACAATTAAAGCTATCTTTTGTTGTTTTGACGACAACATTAATGACAGACGCATAGCCTATGGCTGCTGTCACTTTTACAGCTAGTGCACGGATCCATTAGCCTGGTAATACCAGACTCTGCTACTTCACTTTGCTTCGTACACAGAGTCTGGGATAGCATAATAGAGAAGTGTTTTCTCTCTCGCTAGGGGGCGCGTACTGAATTTTAAAATCATTGGTTACCCGTAAGCCAATCAGATAAGTTTGTTTATGACGCATGTTATGCGCCGACACAGCCGCATCGAACCACAGACATCATGCATCGAACTCAAATCTATGATCGAACTTCCACTATAAACACTTGATGATGCGAGCGAAATACCCGAGTGAACATGGCTGTAAACGACTTTTTTGATCTGTGAGTGATGTAATAGAATGACTGATGCGCTTGACAGGGCACAAACGAGCAGAGAGAGAGAGAGAGAGAGCCCCGGCCGCGCGCGCGCACTCCCACGTCTACAAACAACACGAGCGCTGTCTTACTCTCTCTCCCTCGCGCATATTCATAAAAATCAATCGACAAGATAGTAAGAGGTCGGAAGACCGCGGTTTCACGTGGAGCATTTGGAGATTTTTAGAGATTATAGACTCTAGGAACAACATCTCAATGAACAACATCTCAACTATAAAGGCCTGTCTCATATAAGTTAGACGCCTATCTCAAGTACAAGCCGGTGCAGTTCGACGATTTGGGCAAATAAAAGCCCGGGCTATTATTTGAATTTTTACGGTATTTAAGACCTGGAAAAGAAAAGAGACACTGACCTGTCAAAAGGCTCCCCAGTCTCTCGCTGACGATCGGTAATAGTTGATAAATTAAACTTTTCCCAAAGGGAGTAGGGGCACAACATCACCTCCATTCAAAATGTTTAATACACACTCTTCGTGTTCGGGCTTCAGTTTGCTAATGCCGGGAATATTCTCCACAGCAGAGCGAATTGCATCCGCGTCTCCATATCAGCGGTCGTTTTCGATTTCCCTGACGAAGGCCGTTTCTCAAAACCAAGAATGCAAAGAACGGACTTGTGTTCTTGGGGAGAACGCTCTTGCTAGTTGTTCTTGGAAGAATGAACTTACAGTGACGAGCACACAGAACGCTGCTGACAGTTTGAGGCGATGTGTTCTTGCTGGTATTGCGCTATACCCCCACACAGCGCCGTCATCAGTACCCAAACATAACAAGAATTATTGATGATAACAGCCAGGTTTTTAGCATGACTGCCCGGTTGGCTCGCTTTCTACACCCACGTGCGCTTATGGAGATTATTCACTACCGAAAATGTTTGAGCATATTTTCGATTCGCCATTAATTTTCGTAAAAATGGCAATATTTGAAATCTACACAGTAGATTTCTCGCATCAAATGTTCTCAGAAGTGAATTTAGTGATCAAATAGCATACGAAATTGTAGAAAAACGACTTACTGTTGTTCTGCCTTTCTGCTCCCCGCTTCTTCATTGAATGCCGAAATGAATGCTGGGATATTTCTGCCATCAAGTTCACACAAGTTACCAACCGATGCATCCTCGGTAAAATGGGCGTGTCAAGAACACTTCCGGGATTTTTAACGGTTCTTGCCAAAATGCAAACTTGTGTATTGAGACAGTACTTGGGCAGCGACTGATGACGTTTCACAAGTCCACAAGAACACAAGTACAGACAAGAACGCATATTGAGAAACAGCCCTAATCTTAAACACGGCGCTTACCGACTACGTCACGGCTTTCAGCCCGCCCTCTGTTCGTTGATTGGCCAGGCTGTTTTCAGGCCGGTGGAAAACAGAAACATAGGCTGCTATCTCAGACTGACTACAGGAGCGAAATGAATTTAGCGGAAGTAGGAAGTCTGACGTAGTCAGGCTACGGATCCATTGCTGTTTTCATTATACTGTCTGTCACACTGTCACATGCGTTTTATACATAACCGACTGTGTTTATGAGTATACTTACCAAGACCGGAAGTTTGACACAATTTTGCGTTCCCCCCCCCCCCCCATTAAAGCGATATAATCCGCGAAAAATAACTTTAGTTTCTCGCGAGCTGTACTCTATGTATGCACGCAGTCCAACTCTCTCAGAGAGTGCGCGAGTAGCTTACTGGATAGTTTAAAACCGCTTGAATGTTTAAACTGATAAGAATTAAGAAGACTTGAAAATTATAAACTTTAGTTACGATGCACTGATGGCCCGATTGTGCAAGAGACCATTCAGTCATGTACCGACTCCTAAACGCCGCTGAACACTCAAGCTGTTTGTGACATTGCTAAATCGTCATCGGAGGCTGACAGGCTGCTCTCGCGCTCAGACAGGTGTTGTTGTTGTGCGTGCTAGGGAACGTAAATGCGCCATACGTCATCGCGTCGCTATATCATTGATATCGCGATATGACACTTTTTTATCATGTAAAAATGTATACCGGTATTATCGTGGACGGTATGATATGGCACACCCCTAATGCACTAAAATAATAACTTTTTTTTTACAAAAATGAACCATCACTGAACTTACTAAAGCTGGACTGTGATGCTATTTTCTTCTAGAAACAAACTTTGTTGCATTATTTTCCTGTTATCTCTGTAAAGCTGCTTTGAAACAATCTGTATTGTGAAAAGCTCTATATATAAAGGTGACTTTTGATCAATTTAATGCATCCTTCCTGAATAAAAGTATTAAAGGGGTCATTGATTATGATTTCACTTTTTTAACTTTAGTCATAGTGTGTAATGTTGCTGTGTGTAATGTCGCATGACATCTGTAAAGTTACGAAGCTCAAAGTTCAATGCAAAAGGGTTAGGGTCCTTTTTAAGGACTACAACTAACGGCTGGTAGGGACTACAACAAGCTTCTTCCTGGTTTTGTGACATCACAAACCCTAAAATTTACACAAACCCCGCCCCCGAGAACATGCAAAAAACAGTTTTTATGATAGCTCTTCGCAAACGAAGGGCAAAGCTTTGCCTCCGCTAGCCCGCTAACAAACATTACAGTATTGATGTATGAGTTTACTGTAGCTTTTTTAAGACTGTTCATCGCTCGTTAGGAAAATTGTCCATGATTTTGTGATTGATTACTGTTTGTATTAGTATTTTTTTCAACAGATATCATGATTAAGTGGTGGATAACCTCGTATAAGAAAATTACAACAAACGACATTCCACTCTGAAACGTCCTGTGCAATCCATGATCTGAGGAGAGTTATGGAGTTATGATTATGATAACCCCACGGTTATGAAGGGGCGGGACATTTCCCGAACACGCGCTGCGCCAGCCAATCAATCACAGCACATTTCGTATTTCGGAAGGAGGGGCTTCATCTAACATTCAACCAGACTGGTGAGAGAAGAGCTGTAATAATGTAAAATATGTGAAAAGTAAAGCTTTTTTTGAACAATCAAGCATGAACACATATTCTAGTACACCCCAAAAACAAAATCAAGACTTAATAAAAGGGTATAATAGGACCCCTTTAATTTCTTTCAACTCACTAACCTCAAACTTTTAAACTGTAGTATATAGAGAATGAAATTGTCAAATATGAACGTTATATGCAATCTTTACAAAGTGCACAGGGAGTTTTTAAGTTGAAATGAACTATTTAGCCTAAAAAAATACTAGAGTGAGTAAAAGGTGTCACAATTACAGTAATTGTAGTAAAGATCAATTATATGTCTTTGCACTTATAAAAAGAATGATTTATACTTTGGAAATCTGAGTACAATACAATTATTCCTTTTGAACACAACTAAAGTACAAACTACCAAGTATGAAGTTCAGTTACTGAAGTACGTCACCTCCTGCGTATAATATTTATTATATTACTAAGTACAATATTTATGACTAGATAGATCTAACACTGATTTTTGGTTCCTTTGCAGAGACGGTGTGGAAAAGCTGATTCTGAAAGGCTATTGTCACAAAGAGTGGTTTATAAATCTATCGTAAAGCATTCAGTATGGAAACTTTCATACACGAGGCTACAATTTTCATTTTAATGTTGAGCTACTACAGTATGAACAGTATGTTATAGTCATACCCTCAAAATAGCAGCACACTAAAATAGACTGACTACATGTGTCACATATTTATTTTCCTCTAACACTTGTAAACAGCTGGAGAACTTCTGTTTGAACAAGCGCTCATGTTGCTAAGAAGACTTATCTTATCTGTCAGTGTATGGAGGACTGTGGACTGAATCTCTCACACACTCAGACCACAGTCCCTGGATCTCTCACACGCTTACGGTCACGCTCACAATGGCATGTGTTTGGACAGTTATTCTTCTCAACATTTTCATTGTCTCTGGTAGAAGTAACGTGTTGACAGGTATGTCTTCTAAGGTTTTAGAGGTTAGATTAAGCTTAAAAAATTTTAATTGACAAGTTGTTTATTGAAGAGCAAAGCTTTCGGCAGTGTTTTACCATTAGGAATTTATTCGAGCATGATATAATGTTTTGTTTTTAACATGGAGGAAATAAAGCTGATTTTAAGACAGTGTGAAGGCAAATGTGCAATGAATACAGTGGTAGAATTATATTACAACTGGACTAAAAAATCTATAAAAAATGGCAGAATGCTATGTGGACATTATGTGGTCAACAAATATTGTTTTATTTGTATTTATTATTTTCGAACTATTTTTTATTAAATAGTCTGATTTATTATTTATTATAAAATATTATTTATTTATTTATTTACTTTTTACCTACACTAGTGGCCAAAAGTGATATCTGGTCTAGGAAAATGTATCAAATATTATTAAAAATGTGTTGGATATTTTGTAATCATAAAGTATAGTCTATGCAAGTATAGTTGCGTTTGCAGTGCAGTCGATTGTTTTTTTTGTAATAATAACGCAATGAAATGTGCCATATTGTGCCAACATCATTTTTGGCCAGGCGGTCATGTAAACAAATTATGAACACATGCATAAATAAGAGAACATTTAAAATGAGATTTGTAGTACTAGTGCAAAAGATTAGTAAAAAAATCATTCACTTTGGTATAGAAGCATGAAATTTGGCACAGATACTCTCTAAGGGCCACTATTTTGGAGAAAGGCGTTGGCCACTCAAAAATTCAATATGGCGGCCAATTTTCAAGATGGCCACTATTGCTATTCAATGCTTATTATATCAATTATTCAAATGGTGATCCAGCATAAAATTTGATACAAATACTCTCTAAAGAACATGTTAATGGAAAAAGATGCTTGTCCCTCAAAAATTCAAGATGGTTTTTAAAAAAGGCCGCCGTTCCTATCAATTGAATTATTTCAATTGTTCAAATGGAGATGCAAGCATAAAATTAGGCAGAAATACTCTTCAAGGAACACTCTTTTGGAAAAGGTATGTGCCACTCAAAAATTCAGGATGGCGACCATTTTCAAGATGGCCACCATTTCTGTCAAATTGTCAATGTCTAATTTGTCTGCCTCCTCTCCTTTGACCTGTCAGGCTTAGTTAAACTTGCAAGGGATATAAAATCCCCGCCAGCATAGCTCTCAGGTTCATTGGAGTACACAAGCCTCTTCACCACGGCAAGGTGCAGTCCACAGAGAGGAAGGGCCACTGTTAGAAAAAGGAAGTGGCCAGTAAAATTTCAGGAAGGAAAACATTTTTGAAGATGGCTGCCCTCCTTTCCTTTGTTCATTGCCACTGTTTCCAAAAATTGATGTAAGGAATTGTAGTGTTACAAATTTATTAAAATGTTTTCATTTAGGTTCCAATACAATAGTATATAAACTGAGACAGTTTCTTATACTGAATTCAGCATTTAAGGTTATGATGATGAATATATTTGCTGTGAAACAGTTTTCCAGCAAGAGAGTCCAGCAAATCCTATTTTTCTGTATCTGGCTCTATTCCAGCCTGATATTCCTGTTTCTCTCTATTGTAAGCAGATTACTGAAAATTTGGTAGTTTCACTGTTTGAATAATTATGCTGATTGGATTGGTATGAATTGGTAACATTCTCAGTATAGGGCAGGCTCCTAAACCTGTATTACTTCATTTACATGCTTTGTTCATCACAATGTTAAGCCCTGCCCCTAAAATGTTTATAAATTGCAAGGGAACGTTTCTTTGAGTTAGACTTGGGTAAGATTTTGGACTTGGTGACTACAGCATCGCAACAGCAAAGTCTTCAATAAAGAGTAACTTCTGCATTGAAAGATATCCCAACATCTCCTGGTTTTTACGCTTCTAAGTCTCCTACACTTAAGAAGAACAAGGTTTACAACAGAATCAAGAGAAATGGCGGCCATCTTGAAAAAAGATCAAACGCCTTTTTTCCAAAAAGTGACCCTTAGAGAGTATCTGTGCCAAATTTCATGCTTCTATACAAATTTGAATGATTCTCTTGAAATATGCCATTAATCTTCTACACTATACCTCAGTATAGTCTTGAGATGCTCAGTATATCACCAGCCTGATTATTATATCTATGATAATTCTGCACTTGTTTTCCACAGGTCATTTTTGGCACATCTCAGACCTCCACTGGGATCCCTCTTATGATGTAGGGAGTGACTCGGCATCTAAATGTGCTTCTAGTGGAGGCCGTCCCACCCCGAATGCAGGCACATTTGGGGATTATTTTTGTGACTCCCCGTGGACTCTGATAAACTCATCAGTGCACGCCATGAGAGAGATCCTGCCTGACCCGGACTTTATCGTTTGGACGGGGTATGATGAGCCACATGCCCTCTAAACTCACACGACTCTACTGACGTATTTTTGTAGGCAAACCCGCAAGTTCCCATCGCCCTGATTCCTTTAAAAAAAAGCCAATTGGATTTTCCATTGGCTTCTGGATTAGGCCTATTGCAGAAACCAACAAAAGTGTATGATTCATGTACTATTGTTCATCACGATAATCTTGAATTTTGAAGCCTAAATACAATCAGCAGGAGTCAAAAGCTAAACGTAGGCTCAACTACATCACGGTTATTTGTTAAAATGCAACTCCTTTGTGGCCTACAAAAACATGTCATCCCTGCAGGACTCCATTTAGTTTCTACTGATTTTAAATTAGCACCATAGATTTTCAACATTATTGGCACTATTATACACCTGGCGCGATGCAAGTTTTTTTTTTTTCTAGTTTCAGCCTGACGCAGTTTTCATTTTCACGTTCTGCACCACATTGTTTAAATAGCAAATGCATTTGCGCCCATATGTGCACCCATGAGCTGCTGGTCTGAGAACGAGGTGTGTGTTCAGGCGCATTGTTGGAGCGTTGCTTTTTTGAAGCAACTGAAATAGACTGAGGCATTGACCAACTGAAACCTGTCTAAAGTCAATGGTGCAGTATTTTTTATTTTTTTTTATTTAAAGGGCACATTTGTAATATGAGTCTATGGGCGAGTCCAACACGCACGTACACTCTGCTTATTACACACACTCTGCTTATTACACACACAGGGCTGCAGCACACAAGCATGTCAAGTATTAAAAATAAAAGGATTCCAATCTAAAAGATTACTATTGTGTACATAAAGATATGGTGGAATCCAGCTTGTTCCGTAGATGGTCTGCTTGCTTTAACCTCACAAACACACACACACACACACACACACACACAGCTGTAACCTCTCGCACGAGCAGATCCGTTTCCTCGCAAGAGAAGCGTTCGGTTTTTCTGCTTGCAAATCCCGTCATGTAAATAGCAAATCCGCCATGGCCCGAGCACAAGGCTTTTAAAGGAAACGGGAGATGAGACTCTGATTGGTTTATTATTAAACACACCCATTACTCATTAAGAGAATAGGGCCGACTCTTTTAGACCATGCACCGCGCACCGACCATTTTTCCAGTCGTTAAACTAGCAAAAGTGGATTTGGACACAAGTGCACTTGCACCGCGTGCTTTAGACGGTACGCTTAGATCCGTAAAATAGGGCCATGAGAGTCAATGTCAAAAAATAATTTTCAGGCCAAAGGCTTTTAAAGCAAAGTTTTGGAAGCAAATACAAAATGTGTATGCATGTAAAATTATTATAGTAAGAGAAAATCAGCCAACAAGGGTCCAGTACACACAACGTATAGTGTATGATAGCCTACAATCCCCATTCTTCCATAATATTATGATTATGGGGAAAATAACAATAATGAAGAATGATTTGGTGTCTTAAACATTTGACTTATGTACTTTCTTTTGATTTAACTTTTTCACAGAGATGATACACCTCATGTGCCCAATGAGCAGCTGGGAGAAGAACCCGTCCTGAGAATAATCGGCAACCTCACCCAAATCATAAAATCTGTCTTTCCTAGTATGTGTTTAATTTCTACTAGTTTTTTTTTTTTTTTTTATGGTTTATGAAATTCATTAGGACCCGAGCACCGATGGTGTGAGGACCCTATTGGAATTGCTCGGTTTATTATTGTACATCTGTATTTCTTTAGAAACCAAGGTGTATTCTGCGATGGGAAATCATGACTACCATCCAAAGAGCCAAATGCCTCCAGAAAAGAACAACATTTATGAGCAAACAGCAAACCTGTGGCACGACTGGCTGCATACTGCCTCGAAAGAAACCTTTAAAACAGGTACAAACTAAAGCAGCTCATTATCAACATATCGTGACACAAAAAAAGACTGTAAGACGAGTTTGGTTGAAGAAGGATGTTATATTAATTATATTATATCATGAATGTTAACACTTGTGGTAGATTTTTCCCTAAACTTAACAACGTACCTGGAACCTAATTACCTGGAGCGTCTCCAATCGACACCCAAGCGTCCCCTCGTCAACACTTAAAGGGATAGTTCACCCAAAAATTAAAACTCTGTCAGTAATTACTCTCACTCATGTTGTTCTACCCTGTAAGACCTTCGTTCATCTTCGGAACACGAATTATGATATTTTTGATTAAATCTGAGAGCTGGATCACTCCTCCATAGGCTTCTAAGGGATTGAAACTTTTTCCCCGAAAAATTATTAAAGACTTCGTTAAAATAGTCCAAGTGACTACAGTGGCTCAATCTTAAGTTTATCAAGCGACGAGAATACTTTTTGTGCGCAAAAACAAACAAAAATAACGACTTTATTTCAACTCTTCATTTCCTTCTCTGTGGGCCTCGTGTGAGTTCACTAGTGTAACAGCGTAAGCTTCTGTGTTGTACGTCACACGCATCACACACATGACCAGCGTCGGCCAATAGTGAGCCTACGTGTGACGTACAACACAGAAGCGCTGTTACACTAGTGAACTGACTCGAGGCCCACAGAGAAGGAAATCAATAGTTGAAATAAAGTCGTTATTTTTGTTTGTTTTTGCGCCAAAAAATATATGAATTTGTGTTCCGAAGATCAACGAAGATCTTACGGGGTTGAACAACATGAGGGAGAGTAATTACTGACAGAATTTGATCCCTTTAACACTTTATACTCTAGCTCTACGTCTACCGTCGACAACTGGCTTCGAGTCCTAAATCTCTCACTTCTTGCTTCTCTAACTAACTTGCTGCGCAGCAGTAATAAACAAACACACTTCAGTTAATGTCCTCTAATGCTTTAATCACGACCGGGAGATCTTCCCGAGCAGTTCTCAGAGAATCTCTCCCAAGAAGAAGCAAGGCCGGACGATCTGGACAAATCCCATTGAGAATCCCACCAGTAAACACGAATACAACAGTTTTTATAGAATAAGGGTATGGCAAAATGACATGAAACATTACATAATTTCCCCACAATTTGATTTGTTTTTAGTAGACAAGCCCCCGTTTTACTAGGTAACCTAAATATTTCAAGTTTAAAACTCTGTCTAGTTTCATTTCCCATATTTGTTATTTTTACACTCAGGGTTAGGAAGCCTAAAAGGGGAAGTCAGGTGAGAATTAGTCATAATATTAGACCCAAAGGGGAAGTCAGGTAAAAGTTTATCATAATAATCTAAAGGTCAGGTTCTAAAAGACAGTTTATTATCTTATCTATTAAAAATCCATCACACACTTTACAATAAGGTCACATAAATGCACTAACATTGAGCAATTCATTTGTATTTATTAATCATTGTTAACGTTATAGATAATAAAAATTAGACCGTTCATTGTTAGTTCATGTTAGCTCAGGTCCATTAAATAATATTATGTATTAGTAAATGCTAGAAATAACATCAACTTAAATCATTTTAAATGTTAACTAATGTTAACAAATGGAACCTTAATGTGATGTTACCATAAATTATATTATTTTGTACTAATTTTATAGCTTTAAAGGATGTCATATAATAATGCTTGTTCATTTTCTGTCTTTCATAGGTGGATATTACACAGAAAAGTTGCTGAATCAAACTGGCTTCAGAGTCATGGTGCTCAATACAAACCTCTATTACGATCAGAACAAACTGACAGAAAACATCAAAGACCCTGCAGACCAGTTCAGATGGGCTCATAAAGTGCTTCAGGACGCTGCCAAAAATCATGAGAAGGTCACTATATATATATATATATATATATATATATATATATACAGCGAGGGAGCTAAATCTTCAGTTTGGTCTTTTATCCATTTATTGTGTGATTCTTTGTTCTGTTTTACCCAGGTTTACATTATCGGCCATGTCCCTCCAGGGGTTTTTGAGAAGAAGCGAGATAAGGCCTGGTTCAGAAAGGAGTTTAATAAGCTCTACATCGATCTCATACAGAAGCACAGCGCCGTTATACTGGGCCAGTTCTTCGGTCATCACCACACTGACAGCTTCCGCATGTTCTACAGCTCTAATGGTACTGCAAATTCTGCTATATTTTCTGCATCTTTTTGGACAAATTTGCCATGAAATGCATTTCTCAAAGCATTTACACCCCTTCATTATCCATGCATCATTTTCATTCCTTGCCACAGTTGCCTTTGGCTGGCACACTAGGGACTAAAGATATTAGGCTATGTACTGTGTACAGTGTGTTGGACAATGCCATCGATAAACTATTTTTGGTTCCCCAAAGAAGCTTTCAGTGATCTCTTCTTAAAAGTTTTTTCTTAGAGGGAATAACATTTTAATAATCTAAAGAACCTTTTGCGGGATGGAAAGTTTGCATGGATGTTAAATGCTCTTTATGGAACCATCGGCGTTTCTGTCACCAAACAAAAGTTCACAGACGAAGAAGTAGTAAATATGCTTAACAAAAGCATTATAAGGCCTTCTGTTTCCCATTGGGCAGCACCAGTGGTCCTAGTGCCAAAGAAGGATGGTAGTAACCGCTTCTGTGTTGACTACCGAGCATTAAATTCCAAGACTCCTCTTGACGGATTTCCACAGATTCAAGTTATCCTAGAGTCCTTGTATGGAGCGACCGTATTCAGCACATAAGACCTTAAGCCTGCTTACTGGCAAGTAGGAATGGATGAAGATGGTATAAAAACGGCCTTTGTCACCAAAAACAATCAATTTGAATTTGTTTGCCTTCCTTTCGGCCTCAAAAACCCCCCTGCAACCTTTCAAAGGCTAATGAACAACGTTCTGAGAGATAATTTTGGGAAGTTCTGTTTTGTTTATCTTGATGACATTGAGATGTTGAAAGAGGTCTTGAATGCTTTTGGAATAGATCACAAACAACTCTTTGCAAAACTCGAAACCTCAGGATTAACACTCAACCTCGAGAAGTGTTCCATGCTGTAAAAGACCATCACATACCTAGGACATGTCGCTTCTGAAGAAGGGGTCTGTACCAAAGCCTCTAAAGTCAAAGCAGTCCGGGATTTCCCGGTACCCAAAAATGTCAAGGAGGTACAAAGATTTGTAGGTCTTGCAAGTTGGTACCATCACTTCATTTTTCACTTTTCTGAGCAAGCAGCACCTTCATATGCACTAAAGGCTAAAGACGCAGCTTGGGATTGGACAGTCAAATGCCAAAATGCTTTTAATGATCTTAAAATCGCCCTCCAATGAGCACTAGTTTTAATGCCACCCGACTTCACTAAGGATTTTAAAGTACAAACTGATGCTAGCGATATAGGATTGGGAGCTTTGTTGACGCAGGACTTCGATGGTTTAGAGCATGTCATCACCTATGCTTCGTGACTTGTACAGGGAGCATAAAAATCGTACTCTGCGAGAGAAAAAGAGTGTCTAGCCATGGTGTGGGCTGTAGAAAAGTGGAGGCAGTACTTGGAGGGAAGGAACTTCGAAGTACTCGCAGACCATTCTGCTCTGACTTGCGTATTCAATCAGCCTAAACCATCCTCCTGCTTGACCAGGTGGGCTGCAAGGTTTTAACTTCACTGTTAAGTACCGTAAGGGATCTTTTAATGTGGTACCTGATGCCATATCCAGAGGAATACCTGTGCAAGAGGTGGTAAGCCACATTGCCTTATGTCAACCCAAAAAACCAGACCCTAATTTGCCAGTCAGCTGGGATGAGATTGGGAAAGCTCAAAAGCTTCATTCTTCTTTACAGTCTTTATGGGAGTCAGCTAAGCAACAAATTGTACAGAATTACTATTTGTTGCGCAGGGTACCTGACAAGCAACAAGGTTGCACTAGTCAATTAATCATACCTGCATCACTAAGGGAAGCGTTTTTGCAATTTGCTCATTCAAACCCATTGAGTGGACACTTGGGAAGAATGGAAACCTTACGGAGGCTAATCGACAATGTTTATTGGCCCGAGATTCGTAAAGATGTTTAGATTCTGCACATGATGTAAGACGTGTCAAGCCTACAAACCAAGAATCTCCAAACTATCTGGATTGTTGCAGTCAACCCCAGTAGTGGAGCCTGGCTATACAGTATGGGTCCTTTTGATATTTGATGGGTCCTTTCCCAAAAAGCCAACGATCCAATTTATACTTCTGGGCCGACACCATGTTGCTGTCTGGGTCTGCTCTACTGATGTAATGTAAAATCAGCGAGGATTGGTGCATATATATATATATATATATATATATATATATATATATATATAGGTGTGAAACCTCCAACACTATATTGGCCAGTGTTTCAGTTTCATTGTCCAACCCCTGTAAATTTGACTTTAGGCTGCTTTACTAAGTTTTCAATATCATTTTACACAGGATCTCCAATAAGTGCGATGTTCCTGACACCAGGAGTTACGCCCTGGATAACAACACTACCTGGTGTGAAAGATGGCGGAAATAACCCTGGAATTCGCATCTTTGAGTATGACACCAAAACACTTGTGATCAAGGTAAGATGCATCCACAAGGAAAAATTATTTAAAATGTATTCAGACACCTTCAACATTTCTCACATTATCACAGTTTATTTGCTATAGTTTAGAAAATGATAATTAAATATGAAAAGAACTCAGAGTTACGAAATCAGTTGATATTTCACTGGTTTTGTCCATCCTTCTGTTAGACTGTCTCACACATGAATTATGTTGAATATCTGTCAGCTGTTAAATTTAAGAACACAATTAGATAATACCAGTTTAGCTCAACCAATTAACAAACAATGATTCATGTTGTTCAGTCTGTGGTGTAAAACGTTCGCATTAGCAATTAAAGAAAAACATCAGCAAAACATGGTCAGCTCAAAGTGTCTGAATAACTTTTGCTCCCAAATTTGTAAATTTTGTATAATATGTCACAGTTAACTTTATTTTGCTATCCTCACTTACATACATGAGCTATAGTGTCCTGCACCCACTAGTAAAAAAATATCAAAAATAATATCTGTTGTCTGAATCATTTTTGGTTTGACTGTACATGACAAACTTTAAACAAATTTACACTTCTTTTCTTGGTGTTTTGCATTCCTAAAGGATATAGTTACCTACTATCTGAACTTGACGTACGCAAACATGGCCCATGCGCGCTGGGAGAAGGAGTACCGTCTGACAGAGGCGTTTCGAGTGCCGGACGCCTCTCCTGCCTCAATGCACCGCGTGATGGAGCGGATCACCAGCGACAAGTGTTCTCTGCAGAAGTACTTTGAGTTTAACTCGGTGGGTTATGACCTGACGGAGTGCCACGCTGACTGTCGCGTCGATCACGTGTGTGCGGTGAGAGAGGTCGACTTCGAGGCCTACGAGCACTGTGTGCTGAAGGAGAGAGGATCATCTACAGGACCAGTGCTGTTAACTCTGCTTCTGTCTCTGATGCTGAGTCTGCTGTGTTTTAACTGATCACAGCACAGCATCAATCGCTAATTGTTCCTCCAGTCTGGTGTGTGAATGACATGTTCTCACCAGTATTTTAATTAGATGAATAACTTTACTGTTTATATACTTGGGGCCAGATGTACTAAACAGCGCAATCCCATAAAAGCACTGATTGGAGTGTAAAGATCAGCACCGGATCTACTGACGACGAGCAAATGAAAGAACACAGTCGGACTCAGCCGGATCAGTTCCATAATGACCAACACAATCCACCAGGAGCAGCGCAAACTAGCATCTGGTTTAAGACGAGCTTTTTTTGGCCGGTAAATAATAGCGCAAATACCAGTAAAGAGACTAACACAAACTTTAGTAAATCACCTTGAATGGTTTATTTAAATTCTCTCTTCCCATAAAGTTTGCGTCTGAAAGGGAAACTCCTACAAATGCATATGGAATAATATCAGCCACAAAAATATCCCTGTCCAAGCCTTTTCAGCACTTATTTTTTACTCCGTGTCTTTAGTAAATCCTTTTTCAGTAGTTTTTTAACATCAAAAGAGGGTTTGCGCTGGAGCTGTTAGTAAATCTGGCCCCAGATCTATTATGCTTTGCTTATATTTATTGAACAGTCTAACCCCGAAATGAAAATGCTGGCATCAAGAAGGTATTCATGAAAAATGTATTTTTTGGACCCAAACAGAAATTTGGAGTGACATGACAGTTAATAAATGACAGAATTTTCATTTTTGGGTTAACACTCCCTTTAAAGTCATCATGAAACAGAAGTTGTACTAGTCTTTTCTTCCCTATGTAGTGCTGCAGGTATGACATATTTCTGTAGGCCAAAATCTGTCTGTGGTGAACACAAGCTCAAGATATTTTACATTTACAGTACATTTACATTTAGCTGACGCTTTTATCCAAAGTGACTTACAATTGCTATATATGTCAGAGGTCGCACGCCTCTGGAGCAACTAGGGGTTAAGTGTCTTGCTCAGGGACACATTGGTGTCTCACAGTGGATTCAAACCCGGGTCTCTCACACCAAAGTCATGTGTCTTATCCACTGCGCCATCACCACCCCATTGCACCCCATTTTAAAATACATCAGTTATACCCTCTTGTGTTTTTTATAAAACTTTTACGTGTCTTAAAAAAGGCAGTAGCTATCAAGTGTCTAAATGGGACTACAGAGATTGACATGTTGTGTCGTGTTGTCTTGATGGATAACCCGTGTTATCATAAACATAAAGTATCATAAACTTTTGTTGATCACAGACCTTTTTTTTTTTGCGATAATTCAAAAGCCTATGGAAAAATTAACCCAATAGGGGTTTTGTCAAGGGAACCAGTGTGATGCGAACTTAGGGGTTTGCCTATAAAAATACATTATCACTGTGTAACGTATTAAATATCAGAGTAAAATGGCTTCTGGAAAAATAACAAATGTAGGGCGGGGCTTGATTGATTCATGGGGAATTGATTGGATGGTTGTGGTTTGCTATTGGTGGGTCTCATGTGAGTGACAGGTTGCCCCGCCCTCATCATCAGAGAGGGGAAGAGATGTTGAATTGTCAATTTTGAATCTTTAAGTTGATGACTTTAGGATAGACAGAAGTTCACACTGGCAGTAACTTATATAGCAACAATTTTACTTTCACTGTTTTGAATGAGTTGCCTATGTCTATTTTCTTTTTAAAATTATGCATGGAAGACTGCCAAAAATTATAAATGTTTGATTTTCTTCTTCATGATGTGACATGACAAATGCTTTCCGAAACATAACGTTAACTTTTTTTTGGCATAAAATTACATGGATGGAAACAGCTAGTCACTCCAGCGATAAAATCGCTTTCGATGTGAACAGGACACTGGTGTTAAAAACACAAACTGCTTCTATCTGTTTAATGTCAATAAAAATCAAAGAGAACGATCAGTTTTAGCAAACACTTTATATTCATTAACAGTCACAATCTGTTGTAGTAATTAATCTTACAAAAAATGTTGTGTCTCTATTTCATTGTCATAATTGATCATTATTCAGTCTTTTACATGGGTTTTATAAATGGCATGAGTGTGTATATTTAACGCATGCAACAATAACCTGACAAGATGCTCAAGATGAAATAAATGCTCAGTCTTTGTTGACAACTACAGTCATATTTTTCAGTTCATGTCTGGTTATCAGTGTGTAATCCATATACTGTAAAAGTTAACTGGCATCTGACATACTGATAATCCTTATTATGCTCATAAACGTTAAGTATACAGTAAATGTCATTGCATTCAAAGACAAATCTTCTGAAGCTGATAAAGCTCACTGGACTTTGATGTCACATTTATTGTATCTGTGTTTGTGGCTGAATTAATCCAGAGCTTAACGAATTGAGAAAACGTGGCAAGTGGGATCACATGACAAAAACTTGTTTGGTGGACACATACGGCTTCATGGCATTCTCAAGGGCTTTTCCGAAGTCTTGAAGCCTGACTTCAGTGCAAGCCGGAGCGGACAGCTTCCCCGCACGGATAAGGACGCAGAGTTCATCCAGCATGTTTCGTAAGGCGTCTTCATCTATCACAGGAGGCCAAAGGTGTTAACAAGTATTTTAGATTAAACTCTATATAGGTCCTCACACAACAACACAACTCAAGAAAGACTTTTACTGTGGGAAACTCACCATGTTTGTTCTCTCTCTTCCATTGGGTAACCCAAAAACCTCTTATTTTCACATCTTTGAAGATCAGTGCACTCTAAAGAAAGAATAATGCTTACAGGTGAAACTCGAAAAATTAGAATACCGTGCAAAAGTTATAATTTTGATGATTATGGCTTACAGCTTATGAAAAGCCCAAATTCAAAATCTCACATGAAATCAATAAAAAAAAGGATTTTAAATACAGAAATGTCAGCCCTCTGAAAAGTATAATCATGCATTTGTATATAGTTATATAATATATACTAAATATATTAGTTTCACCTTTTAATTTGAATTACTGAAATACATGTTGCACGATATTCTAATTTTTCGAGTTTCAACTGTATATAATTGCAATGTACACCATATCCCATTCTATTATAATGATATAAAGATATCAAGGTTCATGCAGTGCCGACGAGCAAACGCTGTCACACTCACCACTGGGACAGTGACTGGTTGTTTGGCCATCCCACCGTAGGTCACCATACTCCCTCCATTTCTGAGGAACACAGATAACACTGAATACATAACTGCTTATCAAGGGTCCCGTTATATGTTAAATATTTATGTCCTATTATGTTTTTTT
This sequence comes from Siphateles boraxobius, assembly GCF_051911475.1. Taxonomy (NCBI): domain Eukaryota; kingdom Metazoa; phylum Chordata; class Actinopteri; order Cypriniformes; family Leuciscidae; genus Siphateles; species Siphateles boraxobius. The sequence goes on along the minus strand of NW_027508722.1, from coordinate 2,177,395 downwards.
ACATTCAACTCTCTATGAGCATGAAAAAGCTCTGCAAAGTTACAAAGCACAAAACCCCCTGAAACGCCTCTATTGTAGTCTTGAGTTTCTTCCGGGAACGAACACGTCACAATATTCCTCATTTAAATAATTAATATGCAGAATAAAGGGGCGGGGCCTGGTTGAGTTTGTTAGTAGTGTGTTAAACTGGCGGTTATGGAAAGGGACGGGACATTTGCCAAACACACTCAAAGCCAATCACAACACACTGATCCAGCCGACCAATCAGAGCAGAGTGTGCTTTTCAGGAGGAGGAGCTTCATAGAGACAGGAAGTACACAGAGCGTTACTGACAGTTATCTATTCATTGTAACACCTTTAGAAAGTATAATGGATTAAAACATACGACAAACAACCAATTTCAGATGTAACAAGAAATCTACAAAAATTATAATGCATTTTAACTTTGATTACAATTATTCATGAAAAGATATAATGCATTATAACATACATTATGAATACCTTTAAAATGCATTACACATTAAGGCTTCAAGTAAAACATTACTGTATAATCTCATAAATTAATGTGATGAAGTTTATGTTTTTCTCCCGTTTTTCAGACAAGTTTTTGCTTCAAATCATGTTTGTAATGTATTGCTTCAGAATAGTGGTGCTCAACCTCTTTGACTCCAACACAATATTCAAGTATTCACCATTATATCGGTAAATATATTTCCTCTAGTATTTCTGCTGTAATTAAGACAAAGCTGCTTGCATTAATGTTTTTTTAACAGTAACAGGGTGTTTCTATATTAAATTAATTAATCCTGATTAATTCTTTTTTATTATTATTATTCGTGAAGTTTCAAGAACTGTATGCTTCTCAATTAAAACAAACGATTTCATCTTGATTTCCCCAGTCTTAGTTAAGTCCAGCATCCATTTAATTACCCCTATTATTATTCCAATTCTTAAAAATTCTAGTGGGGATCCTAATGATCTAAATAATTATTGGCACATTTCCAATATTCTGTTTATTTAAAAAAATACTTGAAAGAACAATAGCAACTCAACTTAAAGTGCATTTGTAAAGTAATGACCTCTGTGAGCAATTTAAATCTTTAGTAATTCAGTATTTCTGGAAAGATTGGCTTGGTATTGGAGTAGCTGACAATGTGCTTTAGTTTTCATCCTATTTAAGTGACAGGATTTCAGTAATGCCAGATTAAGATCAATCAGAGTCTGTAACAGTAACTCATGGTGTTCCACAGGGGTCAGTGTTGGGTCCGCTGTTATTTATTGTTTATATTCTACCCCTTGCTCACATTTTTCCAAGTTAAATACCAACAAAACTGAAGCCCTTCTTGTTGGGTCCAGGTCTGTTTTATCTAAACCTCAATCCTTCACCCTGATTATTGATATCAGTCCGGTTAATATTTCCACCAAAGTGAAAAGTCTTGGTGTTATATTTGCATTTTCATTTACGTAACATTGCTAGACTCCATCTATCACTTTCTTTTTTTTTTCTTGTTTTATTAGGGTTTTTTTCCCTTTCGTACTGATTGATCTTAAATGCTTCTTTACATTTTTTTTACACATATTGTTTAATGTTTTCAACTGAAAGAAAACCTTAAGATGCAACTTATAACGTCATATCTAGCAGGATTCCATAAACTACACAGAACCCCACTATTCGCCGACGCAATGTTTAAATTCAGGCAACCTTTATACTTTATGGACAAATATACATAACGAAAAGATGATACAAAATTTAATACCTTGGAAAATGGCATTTAAGACTTTTTAATACTTTTTAAGGGCCTTAATTTGCTCTAAATTGATTTATCAACTTTTAATAATTTTTAAGACCCCGCGGACACCCTGTATTTTTTTGCATTAAAATTTAGACTTTTTAAACATAATATAATATAATCCTGTGGCCCTCCTGGAAGTTTGCTGAGGCCCTCTAGTGGGCCCTCTACTTTTGCATGCTTTTGAATATATATTTTTTTTAATCCCTATGGAGAAAATGAATAAGAAAAACACCTCTGCAACGAAGGCTGCTGCAGAAGTAGGCGGACACTTAAAGATTAAGATGATCATGTCTGTGTATAGATAACTTACTGTAAAAGACGTAACAGCTCTGTGGCGCTCTTTCCTCCAACTCCATTCAGTGCCAGTTTAGGTCGAGGACACGACTGTTAGAAACAAACGCTGAACATGATCAAGATACAGAGTCTCTTTCAAGCTACAGAATGTTTATATTGCATGTGGCTTCTATAACACAGATTTCACATGTGGACAAAGCAAATACAGCTGTAGCACCAGAACGATCTCACTGACCTTGAGAAGCTCCTTCGTCTCTGGCCGTCTCAGTTTCTCCTCTGTAATGACGTGTGTGGCTCCCAGCGCTGTCAGTGTGTCAGAGAGATGCTGCACGTCAGGCCTAGAAGGGGGAACAAGCTGCTTTACACAATGACAAAATCATCCCAGCATCTTTTGTTTTCAGGAGCTGTTCAAGCAGACTCAAGTCAACATAAAACAACCCATTATGTGGATATTTTGTGGACGGATATCCTAAGTGAAAGAGCATATTCAAAAAGAAACCAAAAAGTTTTATATTCCAGCAATTGGACTCATGTCTGCATTGAAGAGAAATTATGAAAAAATATGAGCTGATTAAGATAAGTTTAATCACTTTAACTGCTTTAGATCTGCATTTGCAAATCACTGTCTGTATTGAGTACTTTGCAAAACTTAATTGTAAGAAACTTATTAATAGTTTCGACATCCATGGTATGACACTAAATTACACCGATAACAAAGAAACATGCATATTAATGTTTTTGTTAACCCTTTACTTGAAGCCTTTATTTATAACACATTATAAAGGCATTCATAATGTAAATTAATACATTATTTATTTTCATAGATAATTATAACCAAAGGTCAAATGCAATTAAATATTTGTAGATTCCTTGTTACATCTGACATTGGTTGTTTGTCATGTGTTTTAATTCAATGTACTTTTTAATGGTCTATCAATTAAAAGATAAGTATTATTATGAATTATAACTGTGGTTACAATTATCCATGAGACCATACAATGCATTACAAGGCATAATTGATGCATTAAAATACTTTTATAATGCATTATACATACAGGTATTAAGTAAAGTGTTGTCTTATTTTTTTATTTGAATAAAATGTAAATTAGTAGTATGATATTATACATTGCATGTTTTTTTATGGTGTGGGGATGATATAGCGATCATTAATGATGTGAATCATTTTTCAACTGGTTCATTGAAAAGAACAGTCCAAATTATTTCTCTAATCTAATCAAGTAGGAATAAATAACTTTAAAAACATTACAGAAAACCAGGATTTTAGAAAGGCTACATTGACAATAGCCTAAAACAATACCTAACCTAAAGAGATTTTTTTTTGGCTACTGATTAACATCTACACAGACTCAGTTTTTACATATGATAAAACATTACAATGAGAAAAATGATGCACCGATGGATCATCCACAATAAAACCAGGCAAAATTGCATTAGGAAAGTAAACAGCCTCAATGATGAGTTGAAGTTCATGGTTACCTGTCTCTGATGACATTAATGGTTTGAATACCCTTGGCAGCAGCAATCTGAATAACTGCCTGTCCAACACCACTGTTAGCTGCGTTCTGGATCACTGTGTCTCCTAAGATATACAGTTAGACTTTAGTGCATGATGAACAGTTGAGCACTGCCTACTTGAGGTAAATGAAAAATGAAAGAACCTGGTTTGAGCTCCTCGAAGTCTGTGAGCATCCTTAAAGCTGTACAGGGGTTGACTCCTAAAGTGGCAGCAGACAGTACAGGCATGTCTTTCGGTAAACTCACTAGATCACCAGCCTTTAAAACAGCAGCTGTTCTCCATGTACCTGTGCGGATCAAGGCAGGGCTGTTACATCCTAAGATCTGCTGATGAGAACACCGGCCTCGTGAAAGCACATGAAATGTTCACCTATGCCAGCATCTCTTGGAATCACCCAGTCGCCGAGCTGGAGTGTTTTCACATGCTCTCCCACCTCCATCACCTGACCCACACCTTCATTACCCCCCACTGCTGGAAGCTCAGGCAGGAGGGCATACGTACCTGTTCAAAGACACTGGGTGAATATGCTAAAAGATTTACACTCCAATCAAAAGTAGAAGAACTTTTTAAAAGGAAATCTCACTCAAAAAGAAAGAAATATGCCATTTTCTCAATCAATTTATACTACTATGCAATGCAAAAATGAATTAAATTTTCTAAAATTATTTAAACGTGGCATAGGGCTACATGATATCGAAATGTGGCAAATGTACATATCGCGATATGCATTTCTGAATGATTTTAATAGGCTAATTCAAAAACATGCGAAAAGTCAAAGTTTTAGGTTGATGCATTTAGCAGGGGATAACCTGGGCACGCGTTACTGTTACTTACCTGCGACTAGCTTGACATTAGAGTTATTAAGCGCAATAAGCTATGGAAAACAACTTATTATGCGCGCACATAAAGCCATCTCTCAGACCGCATATATTCCAGAGTTCAGTTCTCTTTCATTGCGTATTGCACTCGAAGGGTCAGATACACACATAGTTATGTCAAAATGTCGATCACGGCGAGTATTCATGTAAACACAGTCGGCTATCGGATGTGTGTAAATATGATCTGTGCATTAGGTCTTAAAGTGCCAGCAGCCTAATACAGTAAACCTGCTGCTGTCTGTCAAACAACTAGAGACTCACTGCTCCTGACTGAATAACTTTTGTAGCTTTAATATGAATCAGTGTAAATGGAATTCATACAGTGTTTTAGTTTTACATTAGATTATTCAGTTTCTGAATTGTTTCTTACTTGAATGCTATAACAGATCAAATGTAGGCCTACCTGAAAAAAAAATAAAGCACTGTTTATTTCATTTGCATCTTTGTTTTATTGTATTTGCCCGATTGTTGGTGATTTGTCTCTTTATTCTTATTCTTGATAAAGAAAAAATCTAAATAGCAAAAATAATGAATTGCCCATCCCTAGTTTCAGGTGTTTTTGTTTTACCTGGCTGCAGGTTGATATATCTATATATTACTATATTGTATCTATATATCAAGTTGAGACTTGTTGGTATTTAAATAGTTATTTTAGTTATGAATAAGTATTTAAATATACTTTAAATTAATTTTACATACTTAAAGCAATATTGTATGGCATATCGACTATCGCATTATTTTACAAGACCGCATATCTTAATTTTCTTCAATATTATGCTGCCCTATTAAAACGTATACATTACGGTAGTGTTTGTCGCTTAAATTAAACATCAATTTTCCCCAAAATCGCACAAAAAAAATAGAACAATGGGAATTATATAAAACCATAAGTAAAACATTAAGACAAATTACAGAAATTTGAAGGAACATGTTGTGAAAATAATATTACAATGCAAAAAGATCAAAACAGCCTTCGTTTTACACATGCAAAATATATTTCATATATTTAATTTTTTTTTTCTTCTTCTTTAGATTTTGATTTGCCCATACATCCTGATTCTGTAAATGACTTGAATTTGTCAACAGGGGCAATGCATAGGTAATGCATTATTGATTAAATTCAATCAAATAATTTGCTCTTGCCTTGAAGCATATTTAAATCGGAGGGGTTGATGGGAGCCGCCAGCATCTTCACCAGGACACACTCAGGTCCCACATGGGGCAGCTCCAATGACTCCAACCTGTCAATCATTCAGGAAACGCACTTAACTTCATAAAACTGTCAAAGTGTTATTATCTATGGGTGTGACACGCTTACTGAACAACTTGTGAGGGCTCCCCGTGTTTTCTGTACAGAAGTGCAGTGCTGTCTTGAACTGCAGACACAGAGAAGTTGTTTTTAGTGAGGAAAGCTCCATATCTGACCGGATCATAACTTGAAACAGGACCGGGAGCCCGGTAAACGTGATGCCTCCGGATTAAAAAAGAAGCGACTCGTGATAGTTTCATTTTAAAGTAGTGATATGGCCAAAATCAAGATGTCATCGTCTTGAGGCGTTTAAAGAAGAACAAGAGAGCATCAGTCCGTGTTTACTATCAAGTAAGTGGCCATGTTGTTACCGTAAAGGCTGTAGTAAATGCGCCGTTCAATGAACACTCTCCAGGAATCCTACTATCCTGAAGGCCCTGCTAATGAATATTAATTAGCAATGGTCACGAGATCTCACACAGCCTGGACTGTCCAATCATAACCCAAGCCTGTTTTTTAGTATCCTAAACTTCTTTCATTGGCCATCCTAGCCAGCGCCCATTTACCATATGGCAAAGAATATGGCAAGCTGTTTTAGCATTTAAGGCCTCCTGGATCTACTTGACGTAATTTAGTTTTGACTAGTCAAAAATCCAATTATTCTGCAATTTTATATGACTTCATTATATATATAAAATAGTATTAAGTCTAGTCAAATTCCCGAATCAAATTTCTTACTAGTCCTATCTTCACTATAATTGCAGATAGCCTATCTCTAATTATCATTTTGAATAGTCAAATTATAATTATGACGTCGAAATACAACTGTAACTAGGCTATGTAAAATTGATTCATGGATAGTAAAACCATAGTTTTATATGCAAATTTTGCCTGTCATTAAACTCCTTTTGGCGCATTTGATATTCATGAGGTGATGCCAGAGTAGAATTGAAAATTTACCATTGTGTCGGCAATATACGCACACAAAGTTTTTTTCTAGTTCTAGTTCAAGTCGCTGAAGGCTGATACAATTGAGGAAAGTCGAAAAAATTTAGCTGTCAATAAATGTTATATGTCAAATATTTAAAGACATCTCACATTAACAAAAATATTTCTATCTAATGAAATTATGTAGGCTAAATACAAATCTCTAACAACTACAAATTATGTTGCCTATAGACATTTAATGACTTTTTATTATTCATTTTTATTCATTTTCATGACAGCTCAGCTCGAGGGCTAGAAATTTGCAATCATGTTTGTTAGCACATAAGTGTTTGTTTTATTATTCATACCGCAACACCAAATACATTATATTGTATTGTAAGAAATATTGTAAAGATTGTAAAATTGTGTCTTAATTTTAAATAGACAGCAAAATATTTAAATAAATATTGAAACTGATGGAAACATTTAAAAAACGATTTCTAATACTGTGCATGAGGGCAATAGCTGACAACAATGACTAATGTGTCTGAGTTTATATAGTCCGAAACTCCTTATTCAGCGATGCTTGTATTATTCATAAATAATTTTGAAATTTCATTTACTAAATTTTTTGCAATGTTATTCAAAACCGTGATAATACCAACTATCAAGATATGAAATGTCACATCTAATTATGCCATAAACCAGTTACAAAATTAAACATAATTAAGTGGCTATCATTGGACATCAATGTGTGTTTTTAGGTGGCTCTTTATTTAATATGATGCTGTTACATTAAAAGAGACAAATGATATTGTCTCATTATTGTAACTGTTCATTTGTGAAAAGGCTTTCTTATCCAGTGGCCCCTAGTGGACGACATTATTATTACAGTCTTCCCCTGTTATTCACATTAATATAAATCCACCTCATACCAAACTTTGTGTCGATCGGACAATTTTGATAAGAAAGCCAATCTCCAGCATTTCATGGAATATAGGTTTTATTATGCACAAAAATGCACAGAAAAGCAAAAAGCTCAGAGGCAATAAAGCATACATTGACTACAATGTAATAAGTTATTAATATTTTGTTGGTTCTCCCTTGTTTTTGAGTCCAGCAACCATTCTGGGCATTGACGCTAACTGATCACTAAACTTTGTAGATGTGACATGCTTAACTTCTTTCCAATCCTCTTGAAGTTCTTTCCAAAGTAGAGCTTCATTGACAATTCATAACATGGATGAATCTGCATGACAATTCAGATTTATAATCTCCCAAATAGTTTATAATTTGCCGAAGGATTTCAATGGCTTTAAGGTCAGTAGACTGAGAAGGCCAGTTGAAGACTTCAAAATGCTGAGCATAAACACTTTCATTGCTCGCAACTTTGTTGCATGCGTGGTGTGTTTGGGATCGTTGTCATGTTGGAAAATACACATTTGAGCTCAAAACAGATCATCCATACTTGACTTGCTCATCAGGATTCCCAAGTAATGGTCCATTTTCAAAGTACAAGAACTTTGTAGATCCTTCCAACACCTGCTGCAGACATGCGTCCCCAATACCATGATGTTTCCCCTGCAGTTCTTAAACGAGTAGGTCACTTCAGAATTAAAATGTCCTGATAATTTACTCACCCCCACGTCATCATGTTCATGTTTTTCTTTCTTCAGTCGAAAAGAAATTAAGATTTTTGAGGAAAACATTCTAGGATTTTCTCCTTATAGTGACTTCAAAGGGGTCCAACGGTTTGAAGGTCCAAATTGCAGTCACCGTTTCCACAAATTTGCGTTTCTGTAGTTTACATGGAGATGATAACTGTATAATTTTCAAACACTTGCAATTTGAAACATACTCGGTAACTTAACGTAACCTCGGCTCCCTGAGGATAGGGAAAGAGTATTGAGTTGCTATACGCAGTGGGAAAACTCCTTTTCTCGAGAATATTGAAGCCATTATTTTAAAACGCAGTGCAGCTGCACAGCGAGCATAGAGCAGAGCGTCTAGCTCGCTCATTGGCTGTGCTGCGGCAACTGCACAAACCTATTGCGAGGCGGCTGAGACGCGCAAACCAATCGGGTCGCTTCAATCGGTCAGAAACCGCCAGTATGGGTGTGGCTTATGCCTATATAAGCAGACCATTTCGCCATAGAATCAGGTTAAATCGACTGAAGCGACAGCACCTGATCCAAGCTAATAGCCCGGCAGGCTACGCAATACTCGTTCCCTACTAGCTATACGCAGATACGGATCTCTAGTTTGTAAAATCTCACAAATGTGGACGGTGAGGACCAGCCTGCAGCCGCACTTTTAATTTAAAATGCACCATGTGTGAGCCTATTGTGTGTAGTAAATGGTGTCTAGGGGATGCGGAGGTGCGCGCGCTGTTACAATGACGTCATTTTTGCCACGCGCACCTTCGCGCTCATGCGGACGCGTTGAGTATAAACAAGGCTTTACGCTTTAACCAGCTCAGCCACTTCACACTACGCTCACATCAAGCTCTTCAAGCTAACGATACGCAAGCTAACGAAACGATGGCTAAGACACAACCGGCACAACGGAAAAAGCAAAAAATGTAGAATGGGAACACGATTTTTGAGGTAATGAATAGTAGTAGGTCAGTAATTTGTGTGAAAATATTTTTGAAGAATTGAAGGATGACTTTTGTCATAATATTTTGTATGCCAGTTGCACTTACCTGAGTATTTCCATTTTGAAGTGTTTGAAATATGTTTTAAAAGGGAAAGTGAAACAGTACATTATTGGCTTAGGCCTGTAATTGACTGATTATTGTGTTTATATATGAGTAATAAGCCTGTGGAAATACTCAATAATGTTATATTACTGTTGAAAATGTTGAATTATAGTTGACAGTTTGTATAGTTATATACTATTTGTATAGTTAAATACAGTAAGTAGTAAGTAAGTAAGTAAGTAGAACTACATTGTGGCCTTGTTTTTTCATAATTTTTTGCAAGTGGTAGATCTTGGTTTACATTTGGACTTGGGATGTGATCTTAGGCTTGAAAAGGTTGGTGACCACTGCTCTAGTGGAATGAGCTTGAACACATATGGGTCATTGAAGGCCCATGAAGGTGTAGGCTAGAGAGACAGCGTCTTCTAACCATCTAGAGAGTCTCTGTTTTGTGACCGGCAGACCTTTACTGCGGCCACCGAAACACACAAAGAGCTGTTCTGACTGTCTTAATGTGGCGGAGCGCTCCAGGTAGATTCTGAGAGCCCTGACGGGGCAGACCAGATTCAAGTTATTATCATCTTCCGAAGGGGGAAGAGCTGATAGTGATATCACCTGGGCTCTGAACGGGGTTGAGAGCACCTTAGGAACATAGCCGTGCCTCGGTCTGAGCACGACTCTGGAGTTGCCAGGCCCAAACTCAAGGCATGCAGCGCTTATGGAAAGCTCTTGCAGGTCACTTACTCTTTTGACTGATGCCAGTGCTAGCAGGAGTGCGGTTTTGAGTGAAAGCAATTTAAGGTTAAAGTTTAAGGCTCAAACGGGGGTCCCTTAAGGGCCTTAAGGACCGTAGATAGGTCCCAGGCGGGGACAGAGGGGAGCCGAGGCGGGTTGAGCCTCCTGGCCCCCTTGAGGAAACGAATGACCAGATCTCTTTTCCCCAGAGAATGGCAGGTCACAGTGTCGTGAAAAGCCGCTATGGCCGCCACATATACTTTGAGCGTGGAGGGGGTCCTGCCGCGTCCAGCAGCTCCTGAAGATAGGAAATTACTAGAAGTTCTTCACATATGTGTGGGTCAACGTTTCGTGCTGCACACCAGCTTGCGAACGCTGACGACTTGAGGACATAGAGGCATCTGGTAAACGGTGCTCTAGCTTCAATCATGGTATTTTGGACTCCTTCTGGGAGGTCCCTGGGTACCCATTGAGGGGCCATACATGTATGGCCCACAGATCTGGGCGGGGGTGCCAGATTGACCCATTCGCCTGCGTGAGGAGGTCCTTGCTCCTGATTTTTGAACAATTCCAGCCGGCCAAACTGTAAAGGGGGCTGTTAGGAAAACACTCAGTTCTCGCTTTGTTTGAGCTGCTATAAAAACAGCATTGTTCTGCAGTGGTGCGCGCCTTACAGTGGGCCCATTGACTGCAGTTATAGGGGGCTATTATAGTTATAGTAATACAGGCTTCAGCCGCTGGGCGGGGCCGAGAGGCCGGCGGCACGGGCTTGGCTGGCTGAGGGGGCGACGCTTTTTTAGGGCGCCCTGAAGCCGAGCTTCTTCGCTTGGGCAGAAAGTGTTGCATGGCATGCGGCGATTTCTGTGCCTCAGTGAAGCACTCAGAAAATCCCTTCACCCCTGGACCAAAGAGGCCGATGTTGGAGAGTGGGGTATCGAGGAAAGCAGTTCTGTCCGTGTCCTTGATCTCCGCCAAGTTCAGCCAGAGGTGGCGCTCCAGCACAACCAAACTGGCCATACCTCTGCCGATCGCTGGGGCGGTGGTCTTGGCGGGTCGCAGGGCTAAGTCAGTGGCACTGCACAAGGCCTCAGGGTCCGGCGAGGGCTGATGTCGTTCGGAAGGGCTTGGATGGGTGGACCGCCTTGGTTCTTCATCCGCTAGAGCTGGGCGGGCAGAGATGCGCGGCCATAGCTTCCACTATTGGGGGCAACGTGTTGTAGCCCTTTTCCTCAGTGGAGAGCTATGTGGCTTCTTTCGCCGGATAGTCGCAGGTTAATGGCGATGCAGGAGAAGGCGGCGCCGGGTTGAAGGTGCCGTGTCCAGTGTCCAGTGATCAGGTCGCTCCTTCCGCTGCAGAAGCTCATCGACAGCGAAGGCTTGAAGGTCAGTGAGAAGGTGTTCGCTGAAGGAGATGAAATCTGATTCTATGGTGAAATGGTCTGCTTATATAGGCAAAGCCACACCCATTCTGGCGGGTTCTCCCTGAATTCAGAGTCATGATTCGAAGCGACCCGATTAGTTCGCGCATCTCAGCCGCCTTGCCATAGGTTCGTGCAGTTGTTGCAGCACAGCCAATGAGCGAGCTAGATGCTCAGCTCTATGTTCGCTGTCCACTTGCTCTGCATTTTAAAATAATGGCTTCAATATTCTCGAGAAAAGGAGTTTTGCCAATGCGTATAGCTACGCAATACGATGTTATCATTCTCGAAAGGGAACCAGGTTTCAAAAGTTTTGGTTTTCAGGCCTTGAAAACGCCTTTTTCAAATAAATAAACGTTAAACCTATGAATAAATTATTTTATTAATTTACACAAAAAGAATAACTGGCAAAACAGTACAAATACAGTAGGGTTCTTGGACCCCTAACTCTGCAAGAATTAAATGTAGTTTCAAATGTAGGAGCCTAAACATTCAGTCCTGCCAATCATCTTTACGAGCGTATGTAACCTGGGCTGCTGGGCGAGGGAGACCATGCTAATAGACGTCATTTACCCTGCCAATTTATATCTACACAGAAGAAAGCCCTGTCTAGGTTCTTCCCTGGTACGGGTTGTGTCAAGCTATTCGTTAGTCTGGTTGTTTGATGACAAAAAGATGAAATGTAGTTGCAATAAAGGAGATAAGAATCCGCACATCATCAGCAGCGGAGGACTCTCATTCTGCTGTGCGGAACTGAGGATGAACTGATGACGCAACAGTTTGATCTTCGGCTGACAAATCAGAGAAAAGGGGCGTTTCATTCCCGCCCACGTGTAGAAATCGAATATTCAAGCTGTTTATTCATTTTTCTACCTCAGAACGAAAAATGAAAAATCAAGCAGAATTCTTTTTTTTTTTGCTTTCAATATTAAATTTTAAAAAAAACACTAAACGAATGATGGATTCAGCTGGATCACGAACAGTTGTACTGATCCATCCTCGAGTGAGAACGAGAGTAAATGAAGACTGCTATGTTCATTCTTACATCCAACAACAAAACACAATCGCTTAGGAGACATTCTTGTCTACAGCTGCTCCAACGTTGAAACAATGGCTGACGGTGTTTAGCTTACTCAGGGTGGGGCTACACTAAAACTGCAGTGTAAGTCAACAGTCGTGGGTGGGGCTTGAGCAAAAGTACGTCACATTGCCCCGAATCTGAGGCTTGTTCTGAGACATTTGATTTTTAAAAAAGCACTGAGTGGATTTCTATCATGGGTACTCACACTGCCAACACACATTTATGTTCAAAAAAGTGAATTTTGCATAATAGGTGCCCTTTAAAAGTTTTGGTGGTCAGACTCGGCGCACAGAGATGAAAGCAAATAAATAATGCTAACGTCAGCAGCCATGGCACTGAACAATCGTTATTACAGTTCAAAAGGACAAACGGTCAGTGTTATTATGCGAGTTAACATGAGTCAAAATGCAAATCTGCAAAGTCACATTTGTCATCCGTCACTGTGACATCAATTGGACTTTTAAAGCTTAAATAATGAGTGGATTAAGCTTGGAATAAGGATAGGAATAACATGGATAGAACTTGCTTGTCGGAGGATTGTAATGCATCACAGTCAGTCAGGTTCAAGGAAGTGAGACATTGGCTAATAAAGTAAGTAAGTAAGACAAAAAGTTTTATTTTTCGCAACTGGTAAATTGACTTGTTAATAGCAATTTAGTGTGACAAATCGGGTCCAGTCGGGTCTGTGTCTTCTTCTCGCTGGGTTCGGGTCCAGCTTTTTAAATAATAGATGGGTAATAATTAAATAATTTTTGGACCCATGTAGACCGCTATTTCCCATGTAGACCGTATAAAAGTAAATAAAATATACATGTATACCATTGAGGGAAGAAGTCACAACCAGTATTTTTTCTCACATTTCACTAAATTTATTGGATGACAAAAACCATTGAAAACTTCACATTACATTCAAGAAGTGATTCCCAAGTTCAACAGGATAGTCAAAAACAGCATTGGCACATTTAAATGGTGCAAAACGTTGTATGATACCTTATTTTATTAAATACTATAAAAACAAGAACTCAAATATAATTGCATAAAGGAATGGATTAGATAACGTCAATGTTTTCAGTTTGGAGGAGGAGGAGGCAACCACAGCATTCTAGTTAGGATTTACATTCCCGTTTGATCCACAAATCACAGAAAGTTAATCATGATGGTATGGGACTACAATAAAATAATATCATTCTTATCACTTCGTGTGAAATCATGCTTGACACACTCCCTGAGTTCAGAGTCATGATTCAACACAGCTAACGTAAAAGGCATTTAAAGGTCAAATAGCGACTGAGGATAAAACATAAATCTGTCAGATGAGGCTGATTGCAGTGCCGTCTTTAGTACAGACAGAGAAATCACAATGCTCCACAAAATAAACTGCACGGAGCAAGAAATCAGTGCGATGAAAACAACCGTACACAAATAAAGCTCATCAGTATCAGACGATGGTTGAGGTATTTTGGAAATAATACTGAGAAACTTGAGGTAGGAGCAAGAGTCTCTTTTACATTGTGGAGAAGATGCAGAACACGTTGCTATAAATAAATACTATAAGTAAAGGATAATAATTGGATTACATAAACAGTATGCATATATCTATATATTAAATATGCTTTAAAGTCTTTCAGCTCCTCCTGTAAAATGGGAGTAAAAGGCTGTTAAATACATTCCAAAACAATACAGGCAGCTTGAGAACGGAGCCAATGTCTTCAATGGGCAACATTTGTTCAGAATAATAACTTATTTCTCTCTATCTCTCTCCAAGAAAGCCCCTGAGGCCAATTGTCAAAGACAAATAACAAAATATATCGCTAGCAAACATACAGATCAGCAGCATTTAAGACGAGATAGCAAATATCAAGCCGAGATTTGACTGTGGACTGAAGCTTAGAGATAAAAGTGTGATTGATTATTTACTTTCATGTCTAATAGAGCGTGTTATTGTTTTTGAGCTAACCACTGATCACTAGTGACAGATTTTGGACACATGTAAAAAGAGCCGCTGGTTACGAGAGCCATGTCAGCGGTTTTAACATTCATTTGGTCCCTGGTGATCAGGACAAGTCTATTGCAAAATTGGCAATTGCCAAAATCCCCAATTCAAACCCACCACCAAAACATTTTCATAAAATCATCAAGAAATACCAGAAACATTCAAATTAGTCAATCATCTGTAAGAATAAGACGTTAATACCAATCGCCAACTCTAGACGAGGAAGCTCACTTCATAAGATATGAGGTAACTACTGCAGAAATACACCAAACACTGTACTGAAATTCCTGAGAGCAGCTCTATTCCTGAGTGTAAGACCGCTAAAAAAAGTGACATTCTTCTTTGCTTTTATAGACCTGAGGAAGTTCCAACAGCAGCATTATGAATTTGTTTTTTCCAGTATAGTGATATGATTGGGTTTCTCAGTTGGTGGGTGTTGGGGAATGACTGTGCTCCTCTTCCTCCACTTTGAGACCCGCAGATGTTCCCTGAGAGCCCTGTGGCGACTGCTGGGCTTTGGCGGGACAGTTGGCAACCATGTGAGCGACACTTTGGCAGAAATGGCATCTTTTGGGTTGGGGAGGCAATTTGCACTCTTTGGCATGATGGTCCAGACCGCCACAATTGTAACACCTGTGGAAAAATTATGATTGCAAATGTATTAATGATTAAAAACAATCCCCATAATAATAATACTAATTAAAGGGTTAGTTCACCCAAAAATGAAATTTCTGTTATTAATTTCTCACCCTCGTGTCATTCCAAACCTGTAAAACCTTCATTCATCTTTGGAACACAAATTAAGATGTTTTTGATGAAATACGAGAGCTTTCTGACCCTATAGACAGCAACATAATTTCAACTTTCAAGCCCCAGAAAGGTAGTAAAGACATTGTTAAAATAGTCCATGTGACTCCAGTGGTTCAACTTTAATGTTATGAAGCGACGAGAATATGACTTTATTCATTTATTTATTCTCTTCTGTGTCAGTGTCCTATGATGTTGACGTAGTGGAAACAGTGCTTCCTGGATCTACGTGAGAACGCTGGCTCGTTATTGGCCGATGTTGGTCAAGTGAGCACCTCGACACGTGTGTGATGCTGACGCAGGAGCCGGCCAATGTTGAGCCGGTCTTCAAATGTAGAAACAGGAAGCGCTGCACTTTCTGGTCCCACCAGACTCTCATACATTTCATTTGTACATAGAGTCTGGCACCGCTCCATTGACAATTGTTAACTTCCTTGTAGGCGGGTACTCTTTTGAAGTCTAAAACTATTGGATCTGCCCAGAGTCACTCTGGATCTGCCATAACCAACCGCTAACGTTTGGTCGTGACGTATGTCATGTCGAACCCCGTGGGGAGGAGGGCAACAACATCATGGCCACCAACAAAACTAAGCAAAGATTGTTCTTGCTCCAAATTTAACTTCTTGATATCCGGCAGCGTCGCCACAACGGACCGAATGGCTTCCCTCGCATCTTTCTCCGCTGTCATTACTGAACTACAACTCAAAATAACACATGACATCAACGTCATCGTTCTCAGCCACTCCCTCTGTTCGCTGATTGGCCCGGTAAAAAATTGACCGGAGAAAACCAAAGACTACAGCACAATCCCAGACGTAGTACTGAAGGAAAATGAAGATTGAGCAGAAGTACGTAGGAGGGCGGAGACAGGCTAATATTCTCGTCACTTCATATTATTAAAGTTGAACCACTGGAGTCACATGGACTATTTTAATGATGTCTTTACTACCTTTCTTGGCCTTAACATTCTCAATGACATTGCTGTGTATGGAGGGATCAGAAACCTCTCAGATTTCATAAAAATATCCTAATTTGGGTTCCAAAGATGAATGAAGGTCTTAGAGGTGGGCAGACTTTTTAGACCAGAGGGCCACATCAAGTTTTGCTAGATGCCAGAGCTAACCAGCCAAAACTTGATCCGCATTGAGGGAATGTTTTTTGAATGAATTAGACCAACCAAATAAAGGGAGAGGACCAAAAAAGAAAATAATTTTCTGGTGAATAATTTGGATTTGTTGGAATATGACGTTTAACACTGAATGTGCAATAGGTGAGGCATGCTGATCTCTCAAAGCTGTTCATAAAGAGTGAGGATAACATATTTATGTCAAGCTGAAACCTTTGTGAGATCATGCTATGATCTGTCAAACTCACTTGATATTGACACACGAAGCACTTCTCATGTGACCCCACTAAGCTTTAACTGTCAGATAATCATGAGGGAAATATGACATGCAGCACATGGGTTTAACCTGGTGCATTTCATCAAGATACGAATGATAAACATCAGCTGTGATAGAGCCATGAACATCCCCACAGATCAAAACATATCCATTATGGCATATGGAGCACCTCACTGTGCCTATATACAGTATTAATTTACAGAGTTAATTTACAAAACGAAAATTGAAAAGCAGTCAACCAGAAAATACTAAATTTGACTATGGAAATGTCCAAGATGTAACTTTTTAATTAATTTTCAACACACCATCTAAGCACATATACGCAAACTTGGTGAGTCCCTGTAGGTTCTTGTAGCCTATGTCTTATAGAAATAATAGAAATAGAATATGTATGTCACTAGTCTCTAGTTTGTAGTGCTGTCGCTGGTTATTGGTAGGTTGCACGTCTGGCCATATCTATATAAAATACCATCACAAGTGATATATATATAACACTATCCTTTTAATTTGACTAGGAATTAGGGTCAAAAGAATTAAAAGTAACAGTATGCTGTTGGGAGAGTGTTTTTATATCACCACAGCAGTGTTCAGTAGATTAAATCATTTAGTAGGATCGATCAATCAACAAATTAAACTCACGCATACTGTCATAACTTACTAAAACGTCATTCGAATTTGACAAATAATCAATTTTCTTGTCATTAATAGTCAACATAATGCAGGGGAAACTGTAAAATTAACTGCAGCAGTGCTAATTTGCATCATCAAATTACAACACTAGAACTATAAACGTATGAATTAAACTCACTGAGACTGTCGACAGTTTCTTTTCCATGCATCATTTTATTATATCAATGTATGTGGTTACAGTCAAATCATATAAAACAGTGAAATCTCCCTCGAACTCTTCTTGCCTGCACTCGAGACGGTGACGTGAGCTCCACTGAAAAGTCTTCTTTTCTATTGATTGTCGCTCCCGAAAATCGCTTTTCATTTGCATAAAGTTGACATTTCTGAACTTTTGTCACGTGTCTCGCATCGCTCCATTGAAATGAATGTGATCGTGTCGCTTTGTCGCTGCGTGTCGCTGGCGGTATGAACGAGGCTTTAGTGTAATATTTTTAAAAACTCCCTCGTGGGCTACAGTCCGAGAAATCTGTCAAGCTTTGAGGAAAATGGATAGATTACATTCTCCCACTAAGACCAGACCTTGTATAGAAATTATGAATATTTTTAAGAAAAGTTTTGATAATTGATGATAATTTTCATCACCATATCCGTTACTTTAAGAGCTCCGTAACTTACTGAACAGTTTGGGGCATATCAAATGGTTAGTGACAACATTGTACAACAATGCTGGTGACCATCAAAAAGCAGGCCATTGTATCATTTTCATGAGATATCGATGTGTGTGTGTGTGGCTTTTATGGCTTATATTCATATAGCATGATATAGTGAGAATCGGGAGCTAATATTTGACGAGGAAAAAACACCTAAGTTTTATTGAGAGGCTCAAACTGAGCAAAAAAAAAAAAAATTTGGTGCAGTTGCTTATATTTATATGACCAAAAAAATGTTTAATATAAATCAATAGACTACTTACATAAAATAATATAGATATCAGCTGTGCCTCTATATCTAAAAATAATAGTCGTAGTAAGATAATATCTAAATGCATAATTTTAAATCAAAGATCTGTAGTTTTAAAATATAATGCAATACAATACAATGATGATTGAGAGATGAACTAATAAACTTTCCTCAAAAGCCTGATGGATCATATTTAATGCATAAGAAATTATGTACGATCATGTTCATATTTAATATAAGAAATTATGTATGGATAATCAAGTAAGCGTACAGTACGTTGCTTCAGTCCAGTAAGTGTTCATCTTGACATATTACTAACAATATAAGTTATTCTTACTGTACGTTTACTTTATAATAATCAGAAAAGATTTCAGCGTAAAAAGACTGAAGAACTGAAGGTGGACGTTTTTACAATTATCCTATAAAGTATGAACTATCAATCAGACAAAAGAAGACATGTAGTATATTAAGAGGTCTTTGCGTATCAGATATGAGGGTTCAATTTTGCTGAACTGTGTGAGCACATATTCCAAATTTCCAATGAAAATAAAACCTGGCTCTTTTACTCTAATAAAGTGTATTGTAAAAGTGTTAAATTCATGGCCAGGCTGTCAGAGTTGACACGAGGAGCTCCCAGTGGCATATGTGTGGTTGGTTTGGGTCGGTCGCTGCTGCATTGATGTGCACTCAGCTGAGGTCATGTGGGCGACGGACACAGGGCACAGGGGACCTCAGGATGGTTTACAGGCACTGACCCGAGGCCTTCATCAGCACCGTGTGGCACGGGCCGACAGCAGGCGCAGCGTGCAGAAGCCAATGACGGCCTTTGTTTGAGAAAAGCTGCAGCAGCAACCTATGAACTATGACCTTTTGCAGCCCTAACCCTCCAAACACCCCACCCAGTCCCTAAACACATGCAGTTTCCATGGCAACCCTGACCCCTGACCCCTCTCGGGCACCTTCATCTGTTATCAATTAAATAAACTGCGGCGTCTTCTCTACATCCCGAGGTCGAAGCAGAGTGTGTATGACACTCACACTTTATTCTGACTTGTGAAAAACAAGTGTGATTAATTGTAATGAAAGTGCACTTGTAATCTTCAAATCTTGTAATAATTGTGTAATAGTAGTAATACTTCAAACCTCCCTCTCTCTCTCTCTCTCTCTCTCTCCCTATATATATAGTAAATACAATTATTTTAATGTGTTGACTAACATACTAAAGCACGTGTAAAGTACTTGATTAAAATTGTATCTGAGGTGACATTTAAAGTTAATATATTTTAAATGTATCGAGCCGCCACTTCCTCATTAAAAATATACTGTACGTGTCATACAAGTTTCAATAGAAATTACATTAAAGTATATTTTAGTTCACCATAAATGCTTGTCAGTAGTACATTCACTTTAACCATATTTTTAAAGACAACAGAAATATAAATGAAATTAAATATAAAGATGTACTTAAGTCCTACTTAAGAGGGTCAAAAAAGCACTTATTTGCATTAAATATAAATATAAACTACAATATATTTTCACTTAATTTTTTAATAACATGCAATTAAGTGTCTAAAAAAATCCATTCAGTTCACACTTAAGTATATTCTTTTAAAGTATATTGTTTCTTCAATAAGCACTCTTTTTAAAAGTATGCTCCTTCTTTTTTCACAAGGGCTGCTTCAGTAAAACAATGACGCTAGTCCACTGAGCTGATGAATAATCATGATGGACAGATGTTAGAGCTTCTTAAAGGGGCAACGCGCTCCAGGGATGTATCGAACGCAACACCCTATGAGGGTATAAAGATCTGCACGAAGATACTGTCAACGCAGAGTCTTTCACAATAAACAGAACGGACTGACTGCTGGGCCCAATCACACATCTATAACATCCACCTGGAATAAATTGTATGCAAATGATATGACTAATAATTCTGAGGCATAATTTTTTTGCAAATTAAATTGAAAACTGGGTGATCATCCTTGAAGCTAAAATTGAAAGTTGCTTTCAGTTGTAAGCATTTTTTTAACAACCTCAGGATTGGGGGATTTCCATCAGGTATAAACGCATCAGTGACCAGGCGTTTTAACCAGTTATTGATCCGGGTCACATCGACGGCCCTAACCGAGGGCAGAGGTGGGGGAAGGGGTGAGATGACCAAAACACATTTTTGGATAGATCAAAGAGAGGGACTTCAAGCTCTCAGTTATGAGCTGCTAAAACAAACACACACACTATAGCACTATTCACTGACATTGAAGTGACAACAGGCAAACATTACCTAAAGGATTCGCTTTTTCTACCTGTAATATAACATAGTGACAGTGTTTTTACCCGTGCAACAAATGCTTATAAGTATCAAAAATCAGGTCATTGTAAAAATTTTCCTTTCCATGAGATTAAAATTGAGCTTTTTCTATTTAAACAGTTTCATTAATTGCATGTACGCATCAAATATGCTGGGAGGGTAGCAAAATAAAAGGATTCAACGTCAAAACCAAACCGGCTAGTGGAAAATATTAACGGCCCTGAAATGCCTTCCATAAAGAAGCAGGGTTTGAAAGTTCATGCAAGCCTTAAGGTGTGGTCAAATATCTAATTTTTAGCAAAATTTTGCAATCAGACTGCAATATCTGCAGAACTGTCAATATCGTAGAGATGTATGAAGCACAGCTCGCACAAAAGTCACTGGCAAACCAAGCAAATTTTTCCAAATTGAGTGATCAACTTGAACCGATTATGAAATCTTTCACTCTAAAGGCACCGATATACTTTAAGCGAAATCGAAGAACGAACATGTGTGAGGTACTTTTACACAAAATACGGTCAAAACCATGTTTGTTTCGGGAGTTCTGATCAGCTTGCCAGAGCAAACTTTCCAGAAAAACTCCACTGCACTACGATTGGTCCGTGAGTGATGTTGTAATAGGTAGGTGTGGCTCTGAGGCTCCGCCTTGTTTGATGTGAAAATCTTTTCCGATTCATTTCTTCTGTTCAGATACAAGTAAAAACATGACCAAAAATGAATACTTGCCAAGCGCCAAATGCAAGTAAAAATCAGTGTTGGCAAGTATTTGAAACAGTGTCAATCGCCAGTTGGCCGGTAACATTTTTATAAATTCTAGCAATGTTGTGAGAACATGAACGTGAACAAACGTATCATCACGAAAGTTTAAGCCTTGCCAACTGAAATATTCAAGTGTAAGAATACGCAAAGGGGAACTCAATTCGTTACACGATATGTGGGAAGTTTTCTGTGCGCAAACACCCGAAATGTGCCTCAGACTGTGCACGAATACTAATTTTAACTTCCATCTTAAATCTTCTTGCACTTGAAAATGCGCGTATTGGTGAGTATCCTCGTAAACATAGTCAGTTATGCCTTAAGTAAATGTAAATGAAAAGGCATGTGTATTTTATTGAATATTGAAACCTGCATTAGGTCTTAAAGTGACGGCAGCCTAATATAACCTGCTGCCGTCTGTGTCCTTAATGTTTATCAAACAACAAAAGACAGAAAAATCACTCACTGCTCTTGACTGAATAACTTTTGTAACTTTAATAAGGATTAATCTATGTTTCATTTATACAGTGAAGAATATGCAGTGCTAGTTTACATTTGATTACTTTTTTTTAAGTTTCTGTACCTGAAAATCTTACATTTTCACTGGTATCTAAAATGCTGGTGTCATAAAAATATAAAAAGAAACTGTACTTCTAATTGAAAGAAACACTGACACTGTTTTCCATGTTTAATACTGTAAAGCTGCTTGATTTGAAGCGGTCTACAGTATAAAGTGCTATATAAATAAACGTGACTGCTGAATTGCAGATGTGGTGCAAACATATCCACATCACTATGATCAGATGCTTTCTGAACTGCTGTACTCTCACCGTTTTCTGCACCATTTAGGGGTGAACAAGATACTAAAGCATACCTTTTAAAATGGCCTTTGTATCACTTTCTTCTGAGACTCAAACAAGGTACCCAAATGGCACAAGACCGAAAATAAAGCTACTGGATGTTTGTTGATAAGAAAGACCCAGGTTTCTCAGTAACTCATTGCCCCAGCTGTACAAAGACAGTTTGAAGCTAAATCTTTGAATGGTCAAATTTTAGCTCTGAGACGGCTCACCTGTCTCCTTTGGCTCGGCGTTTCGGGACGCTCTTGCCTTTGGGTCTCCTCTCACTGCCCACACAGGGAGTTCCTCCAGGACCCGTCACCTGCAGAGACTCGAGACCCTTACAGGACTTCTTGAACGTGAACTCGACCGCCTCGCCCTCCTTCAGACTGCGGAAACCCTCCATGTGCAGTTTACTCTGAGAGAAGCAGAAAAACATTCTCAGCAATGCCACTACACCAAAATCCACATTCATTTAGAAACTGAATTCATTACATGCAGAAGGCAAGAAATTGCTGTAAGTGTAAGGTTGGAAATGCGAACGTCTGGTTTCAGCACTGTGTTTGTGTTAAAGGGATAGTTCACACAAAAATGTAAATTCTGTCAGTATTTACTCCCAGTAAGACCTTCGTTCATCTTCGGAACACGAATTAAGATATTTATGTTTAATTCTGAGAGCTGTATCACTCTTCCATAGGCTTCTAAGGGATTGAAACTTGACGGCCCTGAAAAGTTATTAAAGACATCATTAAAATAGTCCAAGTGACTACAGTGGCTCAATCCTAAGTTTATCAAGCGACGAGAATACTTTCTGTGTGCAAAAACAAACAAAAATAACGACTATTTCAACTATTGATTTCCTTCTCTGTGGGCCTCTAGTGAGTTCACTAGTATAACAGCGCAGCGCTTCTGTATTGTACGTCACACGTAGGCTCACTATTGGTCGACGCTGGTCATGTGTGTGATGCGTGTGACGTACAACACAGAAACACTGCGCTGTTTCACTACGTGAACACTATTTAAGCACAAATGCATCCATGAGGTCACGGAGGTGGTCCGGACCTCGCTATTTTTCTGAGGTGTACATAGTAAATGTTGTGAAATAAATGCCTAATATCATATTAACACTACTTAAGTGCTGCAAGGATATTGCCCAGCACCAAGAACACTGCTCATCAATGCTAAAATATTTTAGATGAGCGATCAAATCAAAGTAGACAGGCTTTATGTTCACAGAAGCCGCTGAGCGCAAATTCTAGCGCAACCCGACGCTTCAGTAAATGGTCATAAAGTGCAATAAAATGTAAGTAGCTAAACTAAACATTTCATATTTGACAGCTGTTTTAGGATAGAGATGGCAAACTGATAAACTTTTATCAGATTTGCCATTTTGAATTGAAAAAAGGCCTATATAATTTACGTTATCCATGTAAAGTAATAATTAGCAACTGTCGATGTGAGGGGAGAAGAAACATGAACGAAGCCGTGTTATTAGGCATAAGATTAATAATGAACGTGTACGTATTGTAAATACATTTTATAAACTTATTTACCAATAGTGTTCATAGCCTTCAGTAAAGCAACTTGTCTAAGAAAATGATTCATAAAACATAAATGACAGACAAAAATGAAAAGACATGGCAGGATAATGAGACTGAGAGCAAGAGAAGGAGAAATGCTCTTTTTAACTAGCTCAAATTTGGGGCCGCAGTGATTTTAAAACGGCCCTGTGCGCATCTGTATGTGTGATGTGCATTCTTATGGGATATGAAAGAGAAAGCGACTGACTTATGTGTGAAAAAACCTTGCTTCACCATCCCCCGACCCAGGTTACAGCATTCCTGACACACACACACACACACACACACACACACACACACACACACACACACACACACACACACACACATCCCCCCACAGCACACACACGTCTCACTCCCTGATCGCTGGGAAGGATGCTGTGGCAGGGGTCCACAAAAATTCTTCAAATGGTTGCTTGGCTTGAGGGCGAACATATCCACTGTTATGAATGAGCTCTTTGCAAAGTGTAAATGTAGTAGGCTACCTGAACTAATTATTTAAAATCTCCCTGTGGCGAAAATCCAGCTTTAAATGTTGTTTATATGTCTATGTGTTGTTTTTAATATGCTTTAAGACAAACCATGTGCAAATTCATAAGTCAGCAACATTGCTAAGTATTTTCTCTTTAAAACTGTTTCTGACGTCACAAACTACCTTGTAACCAATCAGATCAACGTGTGATCGTCAACGAGTGGATCTCGTGTGGAGCTGAGTGAGTGAGTGAGTGGAGGCGGGGCTTATTTGCATATTCATAGAACCACTTATACTAAATGAGGCAAGAGTGTCGAGTTACATTCAAACTATTTTTAAAACGTTTAAATATGTCATTTTGGTGATCAAAGATGAGTTTTAAGGGATACAATTGACTACAGGGGGACATTAAAGGAATATACTAGTGCTGCAAGGATGAAGTATTTTTCTGGGCCAAAACCTGGAAACGGCTTCGCATCTCAACACTTCCGCTTACGTCGTACTGAAGTCAATGGGTTAAATGCCTGAAATAAGGTCTGTGGTGAACACAAGCTCAAGATATTTACACACTTTATTCTAAGACATTAAATACATCAGTAATACCCTCTTGTGATTATTTTAAATCTTTTACTTGTTTATCCTGTCTAAATGAACTATGAGGTTGTCAGGGACAATAAACGTCATCGTGTAATGAGTTTATAGCCTTTATGGGTAGCTTTTTACTTCTGTATTCAGGCTTCAAAATTGCTCTTTTGCAAAGATTATCATGATGAACAAAAAATTTAAAAAATATTAAACTTTTGTTGGTCACAGAGCTTATTTTCTGCAATAATCCATAAGCAAATGGAAAAATCGTATTGGTTTTTTGTTAAAGTGTAGTCAATCATTTTATTCCTTAAACACTCATCTTTGATCACCAAAATCACATATTTAAACGTTTTATTTCATTGAAAAAAAAATCTTCATGCCTTAAAATAGCTTGAATGTAACTCGACACTCTAGCCTCATTTAGTATTCGTGGTTCTATGAATATGCAAATGAGCCCCGCCTCCACTCACTCAGCTCCACACGAGATCCACTCGTTGACGATCACACGTTGATCTGATTGGTTACAAAGTAGTTTGTGACGTCAGAAACACCAGCGATTTCAAACCGTGTTTTTGAGACTGTCTTTGGTTCACTGCAGTTTTAAAGAGAAAATACACAGCAGTGGTATCGACTTTGCACATGGTTTGTCTTAAAGCATACTAAAAACACCACATAGACATATAAACCACATTAAAAGCTGGATTTTCACCACAGTGAGACTTTAAGGGAACCAGGGTAATGCAAGCTTATGAGTTGGCCTAAAGAAAAAGTGTCATCGCTGCATCGCTCTATAGTTCACCCATCATTTACTCACGCTCACTGGAGTGTTCTTCTGCCACCAACTAATGGCAGCAATGTTTTTCATACAGTAAATGCATTACACAACTGCAGACCTTATCGTGTTGATAAACTCAACGAGCAGAAGTAAGAACAGCTTCATGATGGATTATGTGTGAGTATCTCATGAAACATGTCCCGGTCACATTTTACAAAAATATATTGCATATGACCAGTAAGGTTTTTAGCATTATTTTCATGACTGTGAAATGCATCTTATCTCCCTCTTCCGACTGTCAATAGCTTATAGTTATTCAAAAAAACACACAAAAAAAAAACACATACATTCTCATTACTGTAATTCAGAAATTATTACATACGTTTGTAAAGTAATATTAGTTTCAGGACAGGATGATTTTTATTATTGCATTACAGTAATGAGAGTGAGCTTTTTTATATTATACTAAGAGAGAATTTAACGACAACATGCATACAGTTTTTATTTTCAGCAAGAAAGATAAAAACATTCAAGCTTCAAGCTGACAGTGTTTTTAAATAAAAATAAAAATGAACATAATTGGTTTGTCTATACCTGGTTAACAAAAGTGTTATTTTCCATGAAACCCCAAACAAATAAAAAGCATGGCCATCGAGCTCAAGCATTATATAAGTTAGAGTTTATGCAGCTTAGTTAACATTGTATTTGACAAAGTATTCTAGTTCTCTTGGATATTTATACAGTATTTAAAAAAATGAGGCAGATAATTCTGCACATTAAATGTACCAAACACCGTCAGTGGATCATTTGGCCTTAGATGACAAGTATTACAGGTCTTCTAATTGATGTGATGTAAACGGCCCCACGAGGATCTGTAGTAGTAGTGTTTGTTTTGAGGAAACATTGTTGGTTACAACTATGTTGTGGCAGATGCGGTGTTCCCTTTCAAGTACGTCCATTGTGTGTGGGTCAAAGTGACCGTTAACGTATTTCCCTAGACACATGTGACCCCCCCAACCCCCAATTTCCCTTCCTCCCACTGACATCTCACTGACAAGCTTTAAAGCCCTCCCTACAGTAAAAACCCTGAGAAGAGAGCATGTCGACTGGATCTGTACTGTATGGGCATGGACGATACATTAGGTGATGGAGAAATCACAAGTAAGGTTTTGACATAATAAGAAGCAAAACGCCACAGATATAGAAAGGATCACGCTCTTCTTCTTTTGTTTGCACTCACAAAGACCAGCAGCGGAGTTAATGTTGTGTAGCTGAGGCCAAACGTGTGTGTAGCACGTGGACCATCAATGAATCCGGCCACTGTCGCCTTTCCTTGCTTAGTTGGGCTTTAAAAGACACATAA
The DNA here is from genome assembly GCF_051911475.1 of Siphateles boraxobius. NCBI lineage: Eukaryota > Metazoa > Chordata > Actinopteri > Cypriniformes > Leuciscidae > Siphateles > Siphateles boraxobius. The sequence continues at coordinate 2,150,308 of NW_027508722.1, read as the reverse complement.
CATTCAGTAATATTATCGAGTTGACAGTTGAGAACTAAACTTGAGCTGAATAATGACACTATCGTCTTAAGTAGAGCTGCGTATTTTGGAATTTAACTTGTTTCATAATTTCATAACTTTCCACCGTTATTGAACTGAACTGAATCAACTCTGAACTGACTTGAGCTGAAAATGACACTATTGTCTTTTTAGAGCTGCTTAACTGCAGAATTTAATTGTGGTATATTTGATGAAGTTTGCCAAATCATTAATTATTTTCCTGTATATTACTGTGAAGATGCTTTGAAACAATCTGATCTCTGGGACGTAACCATATATGGCCTTTAAAATGAAACTGCCAAAAGAAATGTTTGTTAAAAAGCAAAATATACAAGACTCTCTTTTATATACTTCTTGAGTTACAGGCATGCAAGCTTGGGGACTGGGTCAGCGTTGGCATATAATGCAACAAAGATTGCTAAAGTCAACATATTTTCACAATTAATAGACCTACCAATCTCTGTATAAATATAATATAAGGATTCTGCCATCTTTCTAAATTCCTTTACCCCCCTCCATGTAATTTGGCTCCAAACCCCCCTATACATCCATTACATTTAATATTTTGACTTTCATCACTATTTATAATATCAGAAATATTAACAAAATCTAAAATTTGAGAAGTTTCTGAAGTTTGGTTGATTTGACATGGAAAAACCCTTTGGGTCAGTTCCTACTTTGTCCGTGTTTAATTTACATTTAATGTTCCATTTCAGAGTTTATACTCTGTGAAACAAATGTCCATTTAACCTCAATTTTGCATGTGTATAATATCATTGAGTTGTATTCTGTAAATAATGGTATTATATTAAACATCTCGTTTTTGCATCAGTTTTTGCCATTGAAAAGCCCAGTCAGCCCCTTGACAAATCTTAGGTTTGCTCACTGACCGGCATGTACAACATGTCCAATACTACTCTTAATCTACTGTTCATGGGGATTGTGATGTGCTAAACGTGCCGAATAATACTAAATGAAGTTTAGCACATTCCTGGTCTGTCTGAAGTCACAGCAGCTCTCGGGACACAAGTGGCCAGCCAGTTGGTCACCCATACAAGGGGGCTCCTAAATGTTTCTCCGCATATCTGTGGCTAATGACTTTATGACAGGAAACAAGATTAAAGGGGTCATCCTTGAAAGTGCTCTTGCTGACAGGCAAGACTATTGTTTTAAGACATGGCACTTACATGAGAAATGAGAGGTGTGAGAGAAATACTAACCATACCAGGGTGGAGCAATGCAATTACTGCAGAAGTTTCAATACTTTGGGAAGTGAATCTGTTTGCCCAGTGTTTGGACAATCAAGAGTGATTGGATTTGCCATTTAGGAGCAGACTAAGCCATTTTAGATTTCAGATGTTGGCTTTCCAAAGCATAACAAAAAGGTAATACAACACCCATTGAAATAGAGCGCTGCAGGGATGACGTATATTTTTTTTAGGCCAAAGCCCAGAAAAGAAACGCATTTTACCACTTCCGCTTTTTGTGATGCGATCTTATGGGTTGGTCTATAACATTATTATTGGGACTTAAACATTATTATCTATTTGATCTAGCTAATTTAAAACTAAATAACCCGCTGTCCATATGTTTCTCAGCACTTACCTGATGGACAAACACGTCAACTGGAGTTTCTAAAGGCACACCGTCTCGTCGTGTCATAGATAGGAATCCAAAACCCATCCGAACATTGAACCACTTGCATACACCCACACCATGGTAGGACTGAGGGTCTTCCTCGGGGGCCTGCCCCTCCTCCTCCTCGGCTTTCGTACACCCTCCTGCAAAACCATTTACATTTACCATCAGAGGGGCAATAAATGCATGCGGATATGTGTCTGCATGTGAAATTTCAAAATTCGAATATAACAGAAAAAGTATAAAACAATTGCCCAAAATGACCAAGAAACCATCAGAGGTTGTATAAAAAAAAAGAATGACTAATCATTTTAGGCCTGGTTTGACAGACAGAGCTTAGATTAAGCCAGGATTAGGCCTTTGTTCAATTAGGGCATTTCAGTAGCTTTTATAAACGTGCCTCAGAAGAAAAAAAAAAACATTACTGGTGTGCATTTGAGATAAAACATTGGCAAAGGCACATATTTTAAGATTGCTTTCTGTTAAAACAGCTCAAACATCTATTTTAGTCTGGGTGATATTTGCACGTTAACAATGAATAACAGAATAACAATGTTATATTATTACTATATATATATATATATATATATATATATATATATATATATATATATATATATATATGTATATATATGTATATATATATATATATATTCTCGTATTTTTATTTGACAAAATAATTTGCATCAGAAAATGCTTACATTTTATAGTGCAGAAAGATGGAAATAATTAGTAGTATGGCAAGCCGTTTTGACTTTTCTTCATTCCCAGGATATAAATTCTTGATATCAACAATTAAATTCTTCATATCTGTAATTGTATTTTCACTAGTTAAATGTCATACAATATCAACAATTGATTTTCTACTAGTTGAAATTCCAACTTCACATATCAGAAATAAAATTTGTTACTAATAACAATCATATTTTTTGATATCAAGGTTAATAGTGCAAATGTATATTCATGATATCAACAATTGAATTGCAACTATTAAAACATGTTCATATCAAAAATTCGATTGTCATTAATTGAAATGTTAATTTCTGATATAATGAATGTGATTGTTACTACTAAGAAAGCCATTTTAAATATCTGAAATTACTTTATATTTATTGATATCAGAAATATATTTGTGTAACATGCTGAACTACATTTACAGATATCCAGAATTAACATTTCAACTAGTGAAAATTGAGTTCTTGATATCATTTTTGTTTACAAGTAGGCAAACCACGTAATTGTTTTAAAATTGATTTAAAAATCTATTACTTTCATAATGCCCTCTTGGTGTCACTGGCAACACATTCTGGCTCTTTAGGTGTTTCTCTCCAAAGTGATGGAGACTTTCCAAATGTGCGCTAACATGGTGAAACCCGACGAAGAAAACACTCGTCCTGTTCGCTACTTCACCTGGATAGTCCTGTTGTAAATCTGAACCCATGGTGAGCGGAATGAAATCCTTCCCTTCTGCGACCAGCACGGGCCTTAAACCTTCCTCAAGTCTCATGTAAAACACACTCTCACAACTCATGAAGAAACTGGATCAAAATAAAGAGGAGCTCCGCGATAACCTGACTTAAACGAGTACACGAGGGAGTGGAAAACCACAGGGAAACATGAAAGACAATGCAGGGACCCCCAGCCCCCCACGTACCCTAAACAAGCAACACCTTGATGTACCTCGATGAAGAGGGCCAGAACCTCGAAATTAAAATGCCATACCCTCTGCCATGGGCTCCAATCTGTGCCTGTTGAGTTCGGGATGTTCGCGTTAAATCTCGTTTCTCCAGGTGATCTCTCAGGATCGGTCACTGCTCTCTGTACAGATGCTTCTCATGCTCTCTCTCTCTCTCTCTCTCTCTCTCTCTCTCTCTCTCTCTCTCTCTCTCTCTCTCTCTCTCTCTCAGTTTCGGTCAAGTCCACGTGATTTCCAATCACTCTCCCCTCCAGGATGACCAACACATTCCTCAATGGAAACCCCCAGACCCCCACCCCCCCACCCCAGTTCAAAATAGACCAGTCACACAGAGAGAGAGTCCGGCCCCCAACTCTTCCACACATAGGTGACCACAACAACCCAACATTAGATGTTCGTTTGACATTTTTGAAAAGGTGAACATTAATGAGCGGGTTTACATGCAGATTCTCAAGCCGATTATGCGTAATAAGCCGACAATGCATGTGGTAGGCTAATGTAAAGCGTAAACGCGTTTTCATTTAATCGGATAAAGTAATGCATAAACCGATCAGCACAGCTCGATTCTTGTCTTTTACACCGATGTCGCTCGGCATGTAGGCCTAAACACTATTTCTTTACCCAAGAAATTATAAAAAAAAAGTGCTCTCGTCAAAATACTGCATGAGAGGATATGAGTCCTGGTCATTTTAATAAGATATTTTCAGGGAGTTACAATCGATGTGGATGTAAACGTGATCAATGTTGCATTGACAGTGTGTTTGTTTCATTAACTTGATTTTTTAGATGTTAATGGTCTCAACATGTTTAAAAAGCCATGCTGCAGTTTCTGATCATTTTGACCGTAGGCTAATTTTAAACATGTGTAGAAGGATTGCATCGTCAAAGCATAAACCAAAACTTTAAGAATAGCCTCATTTAAATTATCTTACGGCCAAAAAAATGAAGAATTAGGCCACAACTAATTTTAATGTCCAAACATTCAAGAGATTCTAGTTGAGGATTCATGTGCACCACTTTACAAAATCACCATGTTTAAAACAAATGTAGCCTACCTTTAACATTGTAGGCTATTCGTAAATATCCTCGTTTGTTTATAGGAGAGCATTATGGAATAAAATTTGGGCAAATGATGAAATGTTGCATAGAAGTTGCATAAATTTAATTTAATCAATGCAACACTTGTTTATTGTTCCGTATGTTCATAGTTTACTGTCATCCACCGACCTTATTTATTCAATAGCATATGATTAATTTCACACAGTAGCCTATTATTTATCATTGTAGCTATAATGCTCACAATGAATTTGTGATCAGGATAAATTCAGGCTAATCGATCATTTGATTTTGATACATCGTTCGTTCTTTATGCGACATTATCACGGGTTTTATATTGACAATGAAATGATGAAGATGGTGATGATGCACTGGAAAATAGTGATAACCTAAAAATAGCATCTGCATTAGCCTACGATAACGGGTTTAATTCAAACTAAGAATATAGGCTATTTAACATCACCGAACCAACCTATAAACATTTAAACAATTTTCGGGTTAAATCCGATTTTTAAGGAAGCCTTACAATTTCAGAGTATCACTTTTTACAGTGTGATTATTATTACAATAATAATCAAACGAAAATGTAGCGTAATTTGTGCTGCCATTGACTTCCTCCAAAGGTTGGCTTGTTAAATAATTGCGCAAATTTATAGAATATATCCAGATGTTAGTCGTTCTTACACCAGTTATTAAATCTCGTTTGATTCAGCTCCAGCGACCAAAATTTCACCCACCAAATGATTTCCTTCTGTGATCAGTGATGCAGGGAACAGAAAGCACAACTGTCCTCCCCCTCCAAACAATCAATAATCAAACAAGAACGCCAATTGATCAATGCACTGTTGCTATGGTGATGCAACAAATACCCATCAATAATCCTTAATGAAGTTGTTTTTTTCAAGCCAACTTACTGATCTACTTTAAACTTCTTCTGAGCCAAACTTTAAACTGTATCTCCTCCTAGAGCTTTAACTCTACAACCACCAAATTCTGCTCAGACCTTCAGACTGTTCTGATAGTGTGCTTTATCTTTTCTAACTGATCCGACTTAGTTTCTTCCTAAAAATCCGGTTTTCCTAAAAATGACGGTCAAAACTCATAGACTATAAACTCATAAGTTCATACACCAATAAACTCAAACTCTAAACTCATAATATATCCATCCCTCGCTCTCTGTCTCTCTGTCTGCCTATCTATCTATCTATCTATCTATCTATCTATCTATCTATCTATCTATCTATCTATCTATAGTATGTGGCTTTTAAAACTACTAAACCAAAACATGGCATTTCTGCTTTCAAGTCATGGGCGAAAAAACCTGTATGAGAATATGGTTAACTTAATCGTAAGCGGGTAGCAGTTGTTAAGATAATATTCTCATGCTTATTCAGTGCAAATCCATCAAAAACATCATTCAAACAAAATTATAATTAGAGAAGCATTTTTTGATAAATATTTTTTGTAACACTTCACTTTAAGCCTTTATGACACATTATAATGGTATTCATAATGTATGTTATGCATTATATATTTTCTTAAATAAATTAAAATGCATTATAATATTTGCAGAATCCTTGTTACATCTGACATTGGTTGTTTGTAATTTGTTTGTTTTAATGCATTATACTTTCTAAAGTTCTCACAATGAATAACAATAAATAGGAAATTATGCATTTCCACACAGGACTGTTGATTAAACTGGACATGATTAGAACATAATCCAGGGTTTCTACAGGTTCCCTTTCGAGAGCGGTAACTCTACGTTGCTGGAACAGCAGACACTGGCTCCGGCTCTGGAACAGCAGACACGGGAATGTCCAGAATCCGAGCCAGACGCTCCAGATAGTCCAAATCCAAGAAGGCAGACGGCATTGGCTCTGCCTCTGGCTCTGGAACGGGTACTGGCTCTGCCTCCGGCTCTGGAACCGGCAATGGCTCTGCCTCCAGCTCTCGAACGGGCGCTGGCTCTGCCTCCGGCTCTGGAACGGGCACTGGCTCTGCCTCCGGCTCTGGAACGGGCACTGGCTCTGCCTCCGGCTCTGGAACGGGCACTGGCTCTGCCTCCGGCTCTGGAACGGGCACTGGCTCTGCCTCCGGCTCTGGAACGGGCACTGGCTCTGCCTCCGGCTCTGGAACGGGCACTGGCTCTGCCTCCGGCTCTGCCTCCGGCTCTGGAACAGCAGACACTGGTTCCGGCTCTGGAACAGGAGACACTGGTTCCGGCTCTGGAACAGCAGACGTGTCCAGGCATGTCCAGGATCCGAGCCAGACGCTCCAGATAGTCCAGGTCCAGGAAGGCAGACGGAAAGTGAACAGTCTCTGACTGGGCAGACGGAACGTGAACAGTCTCTGAGTGGGCAGACGGAGGTCTCCTTCTCCTCCTCCTCCGTCCCTTCAGATGGATTTTGCTCCAGATAGTCCAGATCCAAGAAGGCAGACGGCACTGGCTCTGCCTCTGGCTCTGGAACGGGTACTGGCTCTGCCTCCGGCTCTGGAACCGGCAAAGGCTCTGCCTCCGGCTCTGGAACCGGCAAAGGCTCTCCCTCCGGCTCTGGAACCGCCAAAGGCTCTGCCTCCGGCTCTGGAACCGGCAATGGCTCTGCCTCCGGCTCTAGAACGGGCACTGGCTCTGCCTCCGGCTCTCGAACGGGCACTGGCTCTGCCTCTGGCTCTGGAACGGGCACTGGCTCTGCCTCCGGCTCTGGAACAGCAGACACTGTTTCCGGCTCTGTAACAGGAGACACTGGTTCCGGCTCTGGAACAGCAGACGTGTCCAGGCATGTCCAGGCATGTCCAGGATCCGAGCCAGACGCTCCAGATAGTCCAGGTCCAGGAAGGCAGACGGAAGGTGAATAGTCTCTGACTGGGCAGACGGAACGTGAACAGTCTCTGACTGGGCAGACGGAGGTCTCCTTCTCCTCCTCCTCCTTCCCTTCAGACGGATTTCTGTCGCCTTTGAACTGGACGAAACCCTCGACAAAGTCCCTGCGCTCGATGAGACCCGTGGTGAAGCTTCAGCTGTCCTGATCTCCTCATGTTTTTGTGCACATCTAGAAAAATACTCTAGTAAAGAGATCCCTTTCTCTCTCTCAGCAGGAGAAAGTTCGTTACGTGAAATCCACATAGTGACTGGGGACGAGATCTTACAAAAATAATAGAAAATAAAAAATGAAAATTACCGCTGGATTATGTGTGATGGAGTCGTTCTGTCACGTAACACACACAGGAGGCAGAAAATCCAATAGCAGTAGTTTAATATAGGGTAATCCAAATCGTAGTCTTCCAGGCAGGGGACATCTAACAACGACTCCATGACATGGACTGACACAGACAGGGTATTTATACACAGAACTTAACAATGTAATAAGAAACAGCTGCGTGCAATGATGAGTGATGAGAACAGACAAAGGATCGTGGGAAATGCAGTTCCAGAATGAATGGTGACAGTAAGGGAAAGAGACCTCTAGTGGACACCCGGGGAAACACAAACCAACACTGTGACACTACGTCATTAGATAACAACTATAAAAAAACAAACCAGAGCAAATAAGCCAGCCTCACTAATCTCTTAAAAGATTTTCTTGGTATTATAATACAGTTAGAACAACAGTGTTAGTAAAGCGTTGAACAGGTTAGTATAGCCTAGATCAGGGATGTCCAAACTCAGTCCTGGTGGGCCACTGTCCTGCAGAGTTTAGCTCCAACCCCAATTAAACACACTTGGACCACCAGCTAATCAAGGTCTTATAGGCTAGAAACTTCCAGGCAGGTGTGTTGAGTCTGGTTAGAGCTAAACTCTGCATGACAGTGGCCCTCCAGGACTGAGTTTGGACACCCCTGGCCTAGATTGAGGGTACAAAATAAGCTCTTACCTCACACTGACTAATGTACCCATAATGAACAGGCCTACTTAAACTTATGCTCCAAAGAACGGGAGCAATAACAACCAGTTTCTGGGGTATCCATGAAAGTATAGTTCAGGTTTAAATTAAATAAAGAGAGTTTTATTACTGTAATTCTACGTCCACATCACCAACTATATAGTCACAAAAATACCCCAAAATCTGACTTGAACTGCTTTAACCCCGTACCACCCCACCCTACTCTGAGGTCGTGAGGCTTCTCATGTTTCCTTACGGACATATAACATACAGCCCTTAGAAGTCGCCGAGCTCAAGTCAAAAGTCAAAAGTCCGAGTACTTTTGTCGAGTATCAAAAGAACAAGCAGTGCTGTTCTTCAGTTGTTTTCCTCTGTGAACATGCACTCATGGATGTCTGACAATTTCGTTGCTTTTTGGAGTTCAGATCTAAGATATATAGGCCACACTCATTCTGCGGTACCATTGATCTTAAAGGAACAGATAGACTATAATATGCTTATTTAATTTATTAGTGTTAAATAAAAAGTACCGTCAGATGAAATCCTGCAGGTGTCAGTGCTTTCTCTCCGTCCCTTAAATGAGCGCGGATTTCTAGTCCATTACTTGGAACTTCTTAGGTAATATAGGAATTTAAAATGGACTGAATAAAGCTCTCTACGAACTTGGCGTGCGATGGCGCGCTGACATGTATGCGCATGAATCACTGTCACACACACGCTCAGAGCAAATGTTGTAAGTTACTGCATGATAATACATTTTTATCTAGCAGAATAATAATGCATCACAATACACATAGTCTCACGTTTAGTTACGTCTTTTAACTATTATAGTATTTCGAAGGGCAAAAAAATGAACTTTAACTATTGGCTTTAGGCCTACTTCTTCAAGTCAGCTGTCACTTTAGCGCGAGGCCAGTAGCACATTAGCTTACCCTGAGCAAACTTGATCACGTCAAGCTAGGCGGGTGTAGTTTCAGCATCCAGGCACCTCAGCTCCACCCAAAACCCGCCTTTTTGCCCATTTTCGTTTATCCGGGAGTGACGCCCAGTGACGCGCTGCCAAGATGGCGACGGCCAACTCCGCCCACTTTAGGCTTCAAAAACGCTCTTCAGAAACCTACGGGTGATGTCATGGACACTACGTCCATATATTTTTTACAGTCTATGGTTTAACCCTCATGCTTGAGTGCTTAAGATATATTTAAGATGTATTTACTGGAGATACAAAATTACATAAAATATGAAGTCTTGTTGAAGTATGAAGTTTATCATTAAAAACAAATATATACAAAACATATAGAACAAATATCTGCCAACAGGTTCATTAATTCAAAGGCAACTTTTCATAACTCATTGCTCATTGCAAGCATAAACTCACGTAATTTGGTTAAATTTTTCAAAAACGTTTAAGTAAATCAGATATTTGCATTTAATTTGCATATTATGTCATTGTTTTATCTTAAGATGCACACTAATGTTATTGTTTTTGCATGTTACCTGAGATTTTATCCAGGTCCAAATCCATTACCAGTGCAGATGTGACCGTTTTCATGAATAACATGCCCTAGAATGGGGCATGTAAGGCTCCTATAGTACTGCTAATCCTTATTCTAATAGAAGAGGATAAGAAGAGGAAGAAAGATGAATTATAGACTCGATTTATCAATACCATGCAGCACTATGAAAAGTTTTGTGCCATGTGCAAGAAATGTGCCATATGTGTTACCCAGTGTGTTCATTTTAGTGATGGGAAACCAGGTGATCTGAAAAATGATTGAGCATTTTGAAGACAGCATTCTGGGGACATCTGCTGGCAAATGCATGTTAAACACTTAAAAAATATATTTTCATTTAATCAACAATATAATAAATGGATGTAAAACCTTGAAGAATATAGATATATGTGGGAACTTATACGGTTAATAGTTCAGTTTTTTTTAAACAAAGTTTGGTTACTTTATTCAAAGGTGTAATTACATTTACGTACTGAATAATATCAATTAACTAAATGTACTTACTATAGGATTAGCATTTTGTTTAGGGTTAGTTGCATGTAATTATGCATAATTTGTTGTAATTACTTGTAACATGTAAGTTTCTCTTCAATTTTGTTCTCAATTGTCAGTAGCACTTTATTTTACAGTCCTATTCCCCAGAACTTATAATAGTAATTGCAATAACTGTGTAATAACTAAATACTAACCCTGAACCTATCTCTGAACCAACCTTAACCCATACTTACCTTATATTACCAGTTCTTTCTTAGGTAAGAAGCACTGCAAGTAAACGTAAATGCACGTACTGTAAAATAAAGCCCAACTCAATTGTCTCTAATAGAATATTATTTGTCAACCCTATAAAAAGTATTTTTATGGTTTTATATCTCATGTTGTCTATGACAAAATAAGCCAGCATAACTGTGTTGTTATTCATGAACCACAACACCAGAGTTATTTGAATAATTAACAATACCCTTTGGTGGAGAAAAGCTTGATGTGTGCTATTATTTTCGAGAATCTTTCAAAGGCAAACATATTTTTATGCAGACCAAAGATTGATATGCACGCCAGGTGTGTACGAGTGATTCGAATCTCAGTTGATAAAGCGACAAATAGTAAACACTCAAATCCATTGCAATCTGTTGGTTGAGACACGAGACAACAGAGACCTTTGGTGCGGATCCTGCGGGACCTTTGGTGCGGATCCTGCGGGACCTTTGGTGCGGATCCTGCGGGACCTTTGGTGCTTTCTCCTCTCTGACCCGACTGATGACCTGCGGTAGCATCGCGATCGGGGGAAAGGCATATAAGGGACGGCTCGGCCAGCTCTGGGCGAGCGCATCCATGCTTTTCGTGAAGAAAAGAGGGCAGTGCGCGTTCTCCTTGGAGGCGAAGAGGTCGATCTCCGCTTTGCCAAAGGTTTTCCATAACCAGTGAATCGTCAGCGGGTTGAGAGCCCATTCTCCTGGGAGAATTTTGTCTCTGGATAGCATGTCCGCCCCCTGGTTCAGGGCACCTGGCACATGCGCTGCTCTCAGCGAGCGCAAGTTGTGCTGGGACCATAAAATGAGTCTCCTGGCCATTGAATGCATGGAGCTCGACCTGAGTCCACCCTGGCGATTTATGTACGATACTACCGTCATGTTGTCCGTTCGGACCAAGACGTGTTCGTTTCTCAGCTGTGGGAGCAGGGCTCTGAGAGCCAAAGCGACCGCTTTCATTTCCAGACAGTTTATGTGTAGGCGCTTCTCCGGGTTTGACCAAAAGCCGGAGACAGGCCTGCCCTCGTAAAGGGCCCCCCAACCTATTTTGGAGGCATCTGTCGTTATCATCTTTCTCCTTGTGTTCACACCCAGACTCACGCCTGACTGGTACCAGTCGGCGGCTTTCCAGTGCGTCAGGGCTTTTATACAGCCGTGGTTCGCTCTGATTAAAAGGTGGCCCGAACGCCACGCGTGAGTAGGGACGCGGCTCTTGAGCCAGCGTTGGAGAGGGCGCATATGCAACAATCCTAGCTGGAGTACGGCCGATGCTGAGGCCATGAGACCGAGCATCCTCTGAAACCGCTTGACGGGGGCGAGCGCGCCCGCCCTGAATGATGTTGCAAGGCGCCGGATGGTGAGCGCGCGCGCTGATGAGAGACGCGCTGTCATTTGCATCGAGTCTAGAACTATTCCCAGGAAAGAAATCCTCTGGCTGGGAGATAGTATGCTTTTTGCGAAATTGATTCTTAGACCCAGGCATTCTAAATGGCTGATAATCCAAGATCACTGTGTTATTAACTGACTCTCTGATTGTGCTAGAATCAGCCAATCGTCGAGATAATTCAGTATTCGCACTCCCCTTCGCCTTAGGGGGGAAAGTGCTGCATCCATACATTTCGTGAATGTACGGGGAGCCAGGGACAGGCCGAACGGAAGTACTGTGTACTGGTACGACTGTCCCTCGAAAGCGAATCTCAGAAACGGCCTGTGATGAGGCGCTATTGGAATGTGAAAGTAAGCATCTTTCAGATCCACTGAGAGAAACCAATCTCCTGGGCGTACTTGCGCGAGGATATGCTTGGTTGTTAACATTCTGAACGAGCGAATCATTAGTGCTTTGTTCAGGTGTCTGAGATCTAGGATGGGGCGGAGACCGCCATCCTTTTTCAGGGACGAGAAAATAGCGGCTGTAAAAACCTGCCTCGCTCAGAGAGGGGGGAACAGTTTCCACAGCGCCCTTTTCTATTAGTTTGCGCACCTCGGTGCGTAGAACATGTGAGCACTCTTTTCTCACTTTCGTCTCGACCACAGTCGTAAAACGTGGTGGTCTGCGAGTGAACTGGAGCGAGTATCCGTGCTTTACTATATTCAATACCCATTTCGGCATATCTGGAATATTTTCCCATGCCGCTGCGTGTACAGATATGGGCTGAATACAGGCTAGGGGCGGGCCGCTGTGACGCAGGGACCCGGCCAGCGAATCGCCTGAGCTCATAGCTCTCAGAGGCGCGGGCGCGCGCTGAGCAGCTGAGTGAATGGGCGCGTGTGTGATTACAGCAGCGCGCGCTGTGTCTGTAAAACTCGCAGCCTGGGCTGGGGTTGTGTTTGACACTGTAAGGACAGTGTTTATAAGTGGGGGTGCATAAACAGTGGTAGGCACACGCGTCACTTTTATAATGTTTCCCGCTTTTACTGGGGATGAATTTATAACTGTGTGAACAGTGCTTGTGTGTAGTGGTGCGTACATGACCGTAGGCACGTGATCTACATTCATGGGGTGCGCAGCTTGAGCTGGGAATGAATTTGGCACTGTTTTGACAGTATCTGGGAATGCACACCTTGTGGACATGTGAACCCTTAGTGACACAAGCAGAAAAAGACTCTTTTTGTGTTTTCTGTGCGTCGCCGTAAAAACGGCGTTTGTTTGCAGGTGAGCGAGCTCTGTGACTGGCCCATTGACTGCTGTATGAACATATCCAGCCGCCTGTAAGGGGACTGGGTAATGCTTGAGCTTTTGCAGAGAGAGTGGTCCGGCTTTTGCGAGACACGCACTCTCTCTTTTCATTCTTGTGGCTAGGACGGCTTTCGAGGCTCGGGGTTCAGCACAATCTTGGGCCGAGGACCCCGTCGCTCAGAAGGCGGCTTGCGGTTGTGAGAGCGCGAGCGGCGTCGAGCGTCAGCCTGAGGCGCGGGCTGAGAGGCGGTGGGAGCTGTTCTAGCCCGCTGCGGCTGCGGCGGCCTCTGTCTGCTCTGCGATGAGCTGGAGCGCTTGGGCAGGAAATGCCGCATAGCTTGTGAAGCATTCTGGGCCTCAGTGAAGCGTTCGGCGAAACCCTTAACCGCCGGTCCAAACAGCCCGCTGGTGGAGATAGGCGCGTCGAGAAATGGCGCCTTATCCGCGTCCTTCATCTCAGTCAGAGTCAACCACAGATGGCGCTCGAGAACAGTCAAATTAGCCATGGCACGGCCGATAGACTGGGCGGTGGCCTTCGTGGCTCGCAGGGCTATGTCAGTCGCGCTGCGTAGGTCCTTAAAGGCTTCGGGTTCGGGGCCAGACTCGTCCATAGAGCGGAGAAGCTTGGCTTGGAACACTTGAAGTACCGCCATAGAGTGAAGCGCTGATGCAGCTTGGCCGGCGGCGGCGTAGGTGCGACCGGCGAGAGCTGAAGTAGTGCGGCAGGGCTTCGAGGGGTGGGAAGCTTTGGCTTTCCATCCGGTGGTGGAGGGCGGGCAGAGATGATTGGCCACGGCCTCCTCGAGGGGCGGTGTTCCCTCGTAGCCTCTTTCCTTCGCGCCGTCCACAGAGGAGAGCGAGGAAGAAAAAGAAGGCTTTAGGCGCGCAGAGTGGGGGGCTTTCCACGACTTGGTGAGTTCGTCGTGAACTTCCGGGAAGAAGGGAGAAGGCCTTTGCCGAGGGGCCTGCTGGCGCCCCTGCAGAAACCACTCATCCAGTCGGCTCCGGGTTGGTTCTTCGGGAGAAGACCAATCGAGCCCGAGGTCTTCCACGGCCTTAGAGAGAACGCGGATAATCTCGCTATCCATGGTGGAGCCCCCGCTCGCGCTAGCTAGCGTCGACGGGGCGGGGTCGAGAGTGGAGCCCGGCCAGTCGTCCGATGCAGCGTCGATTGACAAGCTGTCATCCATTCCCCCGTCGTCCTCGGACGCGCCGAAAGTCACAAGGCCCACCGCTCTGCTAGAGGGGTGTGGGTCCGGCTGGGTGAACTGAACCGGCGGTGGGGAAGGCAAGAGCGGCGGTGAAGCACGCGGAGACTGGCTCGGCGTGACGTCACTGAGCTCAGGTTCAGGAAGCCTCTGTGAGCGGCGCTTTTTCTTAGTGCGCGGCTCGAACAGAGGGATGGCGGCGATGGGCTCGCTCACGGCGAAAGCGGCGAGGCGAGCCCGCAGTGCGGAGAGACCCAGGTCGTCACATTCGGGGCATCCGCCCTTGGTCAAAGCAGCTTCTGCGTGGTCCCGGCCCAGGCAGCGAGCGCAGATGATGTGACGATCCCCGTCCGGGAGAAGGTCTCTGCACGATGCGCAGGAAGGCATTTGAAACAACGCCTTGGAAAATTTGCTCTTTTACAAGTGTCGCAGAGCGAACAGATGTAAATACTTGCGTGAGCAGTACGCCGGATGGCTCAGTAGGATCGCGTTAGAAGGCGGCTGAAGGTGCCGACGTCCTCGTAGCAAATCCCGCTGGTATGCTTTTCGACGGCGAAGCTTCAATAATCCGGAGGATCCAGCGAAGAAGGTGTTCGCTGAAGGAGATTAAATCTAAAGAACTCTCATGACGGGGCGCCCAATATATAGCTCTTGGCCACGCCCATCTTGGCGGGCTCTGACGCGCGCGGGCGCGAAGCGCGCTCATTGGTCGCGCATTCAGAGTCGCCCCGTCATTGGTTCGAGCAAGTTGCCGCAGCACAGCCAATGACCGAGCTGCCTTCGTTCATTGCTGTCAGCTGTGCAGCTGCAATGCGTTTTACATAAAGACTTCAATATTCTCGAGAAAAGGAGTTTTCCCATAGCGTAAGCTACTTACGCAATAGGAGAGACCTCTCGAAAGGGAACTTTACTAAGTATTTTTTTTTTTAAATTTTATATGTATGTATATATATGTATGTATATATATATGTGTATATGTATATATATATATGTGTATATGTATGTATATATGTATGTGTGTGTGTGTGTGTGTGTGTGTGTGTGTATGTTTTATTTTATTTATTTATTTATTTTTATATATATTGAGTCTGATTTAACTTCATAATGTGTGAGATACTATTGTGAGATACTAATGTGTGTGATTTCCATTCTTAGAAATTTTCTCCCTTCAGGTTGCCTTGCATAGTGTGACCAGGTGTTTGCTATTTGATTAATTAATTGCTACTTAAAATGTACCTGTGAATCTGTTTGTTACACACACCCTGATGAAGGCACATAGCCGCAACGTGTAGGTGTATCTGTCACCAATTTTAATGTTAAAAGCCATGATCTAATAAAGGCTTTTTATACTTTTTTCTACACAAAGTCGAGTGCCTTGGAATATTTTCTGTTTTTGAGCATAATTATCCCAAGCAACCAAAGAGCACCGTGAGTGTACACCCTGTGTAGCACTTCACTTGCATTTTTTGCTGTGATGAAACTTTACTAAGTATTTGATGTATGAAATATCCCGAAGGACACCCGACATCTAGTCAGGTTTGGAGACCGCGATCAGAAACTGCTGCCAAACACAACCCAGACATTGAGCCACGAGCAAACTGAATATTTGGAGCTAACTGGATCCGTCTGCGTTTCTGTGTACACGTATCAGGCTCACAGGAAGAGGGAGTGATGGAGTGGCATCGAACAAAGCCCAGAGGATGGACGTCTATCCAACTCATATAAGAGACCTGCCAAACGGCCTCTCAGAGGTCAGAATAGGCTTGTATTAATACCCAAAAGAGTCCAGATAGACCTGGCTGTAGATCTGCTGGATCCATTGGTGCAATGCTGCATGAATAGAGAAAAACAAAACTAAGGTTGATCCTGAATTAGAACTAGATCCATCAGAATCCCCCATGCTACATGTTGAATATATATAAAAAAAATTAAAAAAAGATTGTATAAATGCCAGGAGCGTAAATACTAATTCGGAACAAATATATAATAGACTATAGCTGTGTTTCCACCAAAATTACCTGGAACAATTTGACCCAGGAACTTTTTTTTCCCCCAGACCTGCTGTCTGTGTTTCCACCGCGGTCTAAAGTACCGGGAAGATTAAGCAAATAGTCCGGTGACTACTTTACAGTTCCCGCTGGATTTCATCCTCTGAATTTAAGCTTAATAAAGCCTGAACCTCGTCGGTCCATCGGTCGTATTTTTAAAGCTCCATTGTTGATTAGAAAAGCAAACAACAGTTACTGCACGCACCGCAACAGATTTTAACAAATGGTGATTTAAATAAAATGCTGCGTAAACCAATCAAAATGTGGCATGAACTCAACTAATCAGCATGTTCAGCGCCCCAGTCCCACCCCTGGAAGTACTGACAGTAGACTAATAATGGCAGTAGACTTACCAACAGCTAGCCCAAAACCAATTGGACCTGGGACAGGCATTATCTCAGAATCGAGTGCGGATGAACCTGAAGAATGCTAGGGATCGGTCAGATCCACAGGTGTCATTTTAAAACTTGGTACAGGTGCCACCTCGAGACTAGACATCAACTCAGAAACCAGATTAGATGATGGCTCAGGATCAGCCACGGGCCGGTTGAATATACATAGCCATTATGTTAAGACAGTGTCTTAAGTGCTAGTGTGACTCACTAGTCAGGTGTAGTCAGTTTTTCTTTTCGGTATTAAATTGGGCTAATGTACATTTTTATGTAACTGATTTGACTATGAGAAAAAAAAATGGTGTCTAACTTGTAAGACTAGTCTTAGTGGTTTATGCAACCGGCCCCAGATCGGCATTAATTCATTAATTCAGCTTGATACCAGATGGACATGGATCAATTGATAATGCCCAATCGAGGTCGGATAGCTGAAGATTTGCTGGATTGTTACATGGATCTGGGGTCAATATGTTGTGATAGTGAAGGAATTTCCCTTGTTGTGATTTTGTGGCATTTGTTTTTCAAATGTCTTTATTTTCCTGATTTGAATGCTATATAAATAAGCTCTATAATTTTGTAATCTATATTGTTGCTTTCTTGCCATGTCCTTGTTAAGAGGAAAAGCAACATGTGGTTTCAGAGATGATTGGAGAGTGTTTACATTGTTTCTGGCAGCTTTAAACTCTCTCTGGCTATGTTCAGACTGATTCTTTCAACTCAATCAAAGGCTTTAGTTTCTTGTACCTGTCGATTGGCACCGGCCTGATCCGTCTCTTTTGAGGCTTCAATAACTCAATGATAAATTGCTAGTTGAGATGCCATTTTCAATGTATTTCGCGGGAATATATTACCTCATCCTAATTGGCTGGCTCTGGACCCTTGCTGTCTCTGTCACTTTATCCACCTTATTCTTACGCCACATGATGCTTTGAGCAAATTATGGGTGTAACTTGCGTTAAGCTGTAAACAATCAGTGAAAGGCTCACTCAATAAACAAAATAATACGTTTTTATTTTATTTTTTAAACCAGGTACAATGAGATGACATTATTCTACTCACCCTTCAACCGTCGGACATTAAATGGACATGTAAAAGTGTAAAGGATCAACAAAGGACTTTCAACAGACCATGAATAACCCCAAAAGCTTATAACGGATGGGTTAAATATCGCTGTAGTAATATAAGCTAGATCTGTATCAACATACGTTGCCTTAATCAAGAATGTTTATTAACTTCAGCATTGCGTGATACTATTTCAAAGTGATATCCGTCATTTTTAAAGATAATACATTGCATTTACCTGTGAAAACACACCTGGAAAGAGACGTGAGGATTTGAGTCGAAAAAATTAGCGATTCTTCGTGCATTCCTGTGAATTATTAATGGGATATATCGTAAATTAAATCGGGAGAACAGATCACAAATGTGCAGTATATTTTGTAATTTTTCATACTATTAAAGCGGAATGCAAAGCGAAAAAGAAAATAATCATGAGGAAAAGAATGCAGTGACTGAAAAGAGCTCTTGCCATAGATATTCTTGTCACGTTAAAATACCAAGTGTTACTGTACGCTATTCTCATGATGTCTGAAAATAAAACATGAAGGAAAATTGACAGCTCATCCAGTCAAACTGGCGGATCAGCGTTATTTGTAGGGCAACCTTATGATTTGAAATGATTCGTTTCAGTCTTTTTGAATAATTCAAAACGCAGTAAGCTCGTCATGAATAAGGTGGATAGCCCTCCTTGTTTGCTGGTAGACTGCATGGATTCTTTCTTTTTTCTTAATGTTTAGTTTGTTTTTCTTAATAAAATAAAAAAAGAAAAGAAATAATGAAATTACCACCAGAGACCATAAGTCAAATACTGAGGCTGGACATCATGAGGATGAACACTGGCTGAATAAAGTTAGGTGAGACAACTGGTGAAGTGGGACGGCTATTAACCAATCAGAATCAAGGACCGGAACTACCCATTTTTTAAAATTCTATAACTTAGGATCTTCTCTCATCAAGTACATACTTCCAAATGCATCGAATTTGGGTTGCGGTAGTGAGCACAACTCCTCTGTTATTGTGTAGGGCTTCTGGTATTTAGCAACTCGGTAGACTACTTCCTTGGAAGTTCTGGCCACTGTTGGTTACCTAAGCGAGTCTGACCTTCGTATTCTTGTAATGTGTCAAGTTCTCTTGTTATGTGTCAAGTTCTCTGTGTTAATTAGAATGCTTTATGTTTATTACTGTAGTAGACACCTTGGTAAATACAGTTGTTTGCAAAGCCTGGAAGATTAAATTCTGAGCCCGCTATTGTTCTAGACAACCTTTGTTGCACTGGAGATCCAGCAAGTTTTCACAGGTTTTCATTTGGTTCATCAAACTGTAATGGCAGGGATCAAACCCAGGTCTCCCATCTTTAAAGTCTCAGAGTTTGCTAAGTGAGCTAACTCACAGATGAATGAACCCTAATATCAGAGGTAAAAAGCGTTGCAGAGCAGGCATAGGATTCCAACAAAATACAATATTTACTAATCTAAAAGTGCAATAAAACAGAGGAAGCCTATCTTCCAAAAACAAGGAAATCAACACACACGCACACAAGGGTTAAAAGAACCCCACTAAACAATGCAGAATTTAGCTTGTAGCGTGAAACATAGGGCAAGCCTGAACACTAAACACGTTTCTCAATATGCGTTCTTGTCTGTATTGTGTTCTTGTCGATCAGTCCTCAAGTACTCAAAAGTACTGTTCCAATTCAAAGTTCACATCTAGCCAAGTCCGGTTCAAATCCCCGGATGTGTTCTTGATCTGCCCCTTTTACCGAGGCTGCATTGAGAGATGACTTGTGCGGACTTGAGTCAGCCAGGTATCCCAGAATGCATCTCACACCAACTAGCAGCATCAACAGCGTTGGAGAAAACCTGCGTTATTTAAAAATACTACTGTTATTGTGTCACAAAATGTCGTTTTAAGAGTTTTTTTGTTGAGAATGTAGTTGTTTAAAGCTCAAATCTGTGGTTTATTTATAAAGATAGCACCTATTTGAAAATTTGATCTGACGCTTTCGGAGTTGAGAGATCCAGTTTCTCAGCGCTCGTGCACTATGTTTAACTTTACCGTTGTAGGCTAACTTGTACGTTTGGCTGAATTGTTTGCTTGTCTTTATTTCTTATTGTATAGTTTCTTATACCTTTTACTTATACTTTTATAATGGATATCATTGATCATTAAAACTGACATTTAACAAAAAGAGACGGAATTGCTTTGTCATGATCATTTTATTACAGTGAAGATTATCAGAGTACATGTGCACATATTGCTTGAAGCACATATTAATATGTTTAATATTTTTTAAATATAAACGAGAAGAGGCAGGGTTGTGTTTTATATTTCATTTTGTTATAAATATATATGCAGCATTGAAGATAATCAATGTACGCGTTGCCTGAACCACATTTGTGTGGCTATTAATATGTTTAATATTTCTTAAATGAGGCAGAGTGGTGTTTTATAACAAATTTAGTTTTATTGACTGTCTATTGGTGTTGACAAACTCAACCGGGGTTTGCAACATAATTGATTACCATGGCAACAATGAAGAGCATAAACATGGGGAACAAAGGAAACAGGAACAGAAGAACACAGTTAAACAAGGTGATACAAACTAAAAGCTCATTAAACAGAACAAACCTGACACCGGACTAATATGGTCATATTTCCTGATTCTAGTAAGAACTTTAACTGCTGCATCTTGGACCAGCTGGAGTTTGTTTATTACGCCTGCAGGGCATCCACCTGGTAAAGCGTGAGGTCATGAACGCATGAATTCATTTTCTGCATTTGACTTTGAGAGCATATGTCATAATTTAGATGTATGCAATCAATCTTGATAGTATCAGTATCAATCTTGTAAGTAAAGAAATTCATAAAGTCAATTATGAAAACTAAGGCTATGTTTACACGGAAACGATCTGAAGAGAAAACGCAAAAGTGGCGTTGCGGTATCACTGTTTATTCTGCATTTAGACGAGCGTTATGGGGGGATAATACGTTATTTCGACGTATGGAAATAATCCGACATATTGGTTGTTATTTTCCTGTAGGCCTACTGGCGAATGCCTGTGACGTAAACGCGTACGCGACAAAAGCCACCGTGAGCAGTAACAATATTTGCGTTTTTACCCTTCAGGCCACATTTACACATAGCCGGGATTCAGAGAAACTAAAAATATAAAATATTTTTACGTTTTCACCTGCGAGCGTTCTCGTGTAAACAGGGCCTAAAAATGCCTGCTAAGTGAGTAGTATATGGATATGGCATAGTTTGAAGGACACACACACACACACACACACACACACACTCACTCACTCACACGCACACAGCACGCAGAGCTTGAGAAGAGAGTCTGAAGATGGTCAGTTGGGCAGTAATGGAGAGGAACCTGTGCTGACGAGAGCAGCACCTGTTCACAGCGGGAGCTCAGGATGCACAAGACATGGCAACTGAGCGTATAATAACCACAGAAACATTACCTCTGAAACAGAACAAAAGCAGATATTCCACATCAGCAACACACTCCGAGTGAGTGTGATTTAACAAAGAAAAAGATACAATCCTGTTTTTTATAATCATGCTTTTATTGAGACTTAATACTGATTTAGCTATTTGTGTCGGAACTGTGCATTTAGAATTTCTTTGAAAATGACTACATTTCCCTCAGTTGTAATTGAGGTGGCACATTGGTTGAGGAATTGTATTCTAAACTTATTAGGAATTAGAATGAGAACAGAATAAAATGTATAAAAACCATAGATGGCACAAAATCTCATCTCAACACATTTGATATGCTCTTATTAATTTTAATTATTGCATCTGAATATCAACATTTGTGATTTTAATTGATTATCTGTGCACATCATTATTTGTTTAAATTCGTGGCCCCTTGTAATCTTTAACTCTTTAACCGTGTTTTTGCTGTTATACGGTAGGGGGCGCTGTTGCACATCTTCTGAAAGATTACTGAATCTCCTGATCAAAACCCATCAAAACTGATAAAAAAGGAGCATTGCTTATGCACGTTGTTTCCCCTGAAAATGTTGCTTTTTTAATGAAACATAGACTACCCACATTCAAGTTTTGACAAAAAAAAAGCTAGAATTATTTTTTTTTTTAAAGCAGAGGAGCTGTTTTTTTCTTTTGAAATATTGCTTGTTCAGACATGCATACAACTAAATATTCTGGGGGCCATGAAAGTTTTGTGAAAATGATCAAAAATGCTGGTGGTCACTGGCAACTTGCAAACACAAAGCTAACAAGAGTTAAAGGCACAGTATGTAAGTTTTGGTCTCTTATTCAAAACAATAATAAAGGCTTGATGACTCTGTGGATGAGTGTGGAATCCTGAGAGGTGGATCTTCCCTGAACTTCAACTTTGTTACAGTTACGTTTGATCATTTAAAATCACATTATTTTATTTCATTCTAATGAAACAGTCATGAGTGCTGAATTAGGCTAAATACAGATCACTTTATTTGACAGATTAAAAGTGTGGGTAACGCAGCGCTGTTTTACTTGAGCAAAACAATAAAAAACATCTAAGTGTGTTGAAATTTGTTTTATAGTCTCTCTCTCTCTCTCTCTCTTCTCTCTCTCTCTCTCTCTCTCTCTCTCTCTCTCTCTCTCTCTCTCTCTCTCTCTGTTTCTCTCTCTCCCTCTCTCTCTCTCTCTCTCTCTCTCTCTCTCTCTCTCCTCTCTCTCTCTCTCTCTCTCTCTCTCTCTCTCTCTCTCTCTCTCTCTCTCTCTCTCTCTCTCTCTCTCTCTCTCTCTCTCTCTCTCTCTCTCTCTCTCTCTCTCTCTCTCTCTCTCTCTCTCTCTCCCTCTCTCTCTCTCTCTCTCTCTCTCTCTTTCTCTCTCTCCCTCTCTCTCTCTCTCTCTCTCTCTCTCTCTCTCTCTCTCTCTCCCTCTCTCTCTCTCTCTCTCTCTCTCTCTCTGTGTGTGTTCACTCGATGACTGCTATGACACACTTGCTTCCCACTACAGTAAGCTAGATCAAGAACATCATATTAATAAAAGCTGGATGACTTGTGTTGCTAAATGGCATGCGATTGATTTCATTTTATATAATATATTGTCAGGCAGAGAAAATGGTGTTTTACTATTACTACAAATAAAGCTCTTTCTGATTTTGCTATGTTAACCACTTAATGCAAAAATTGTGTTGTCTCTGAGGCATGGTACAAACATCTTAATTTATGCAATCAAATTGTATAAAGGAGTTTAGTCAATATTTCAATTAAATTGCAATTAAAATGTTTGTGTAGTACAAAGTTCTACTAACTTAATCTTTGAGTTTGTTAACTAAAAAATTGATGTAACTGATTATTGTTTTGATGTCATGCCAACATATAAAGGATTACAGTCCATGTGCACTGAAAAGGAGCCCATTGTTGATTCTTAATTTCTAAATTCTGCAAAAACCTAGACGCGTTTCAATCTGAAGTCTAAGTGTAATGCTGTTCTCTGAGCAGAGGGGGGCAGCAAGCCCCTTTTAGACAGTTTATGACTGGGACCATGTTGACCCCCCCCCCCCCCCCCCCCCCAGATTCATTGTTCTAAGAAACAATGGAAATTAAAATGGGCTGAGAACATTTGTTCATTTGTTGTTGAGACGCGTTATTGATAAAGAGTATCAATACAGTCATATTCCTAATGTATTTAGTGTGTTACTGCGCATCCACAGGTTGTCATGTTGTTGATGAATATGCATTGCTTTGCACAGTTGTGCTATATTTGCTATAGCATACGCAGAGGAGGACTTGGAGGGCTTTTTTGTTGCACACTGAAGTGCTTGAGCATTGTAACACAGGTACGAGTGGGACTGGGCAGGTCAAGTGTTTATGCTGGAGTGAGAGTCGCTCGAATCCTCGTCGTCTGCACTTACCCAGGGATCAGAGAGCTCAGACATGAAGCCTGACTGAAATTATCACAATACTATCAGCACCACTCAACATCGAGAAAACTTTCATGGCTTTCCTTGTTTTTATCAAATACTTCATCACTGTTATTGACTCTTGCATGAGCCCCTTTCTCTCTTATTCTCTCTCTCTATCTCTTTATCCTTCTCTTTTTTGTCTCTCTCTCTCTCTCTCTCTCTCTCTCTCTCTCTCTCTCTCTCTCTCACACGCACACACACACACACAATATCTAAGCGTAACAGCACAGGGTAGATAATTACAATTTCAAAATCATTTGCCAGATCATTACCACCTAATCCCCTGTTTCATCTTATGAGTCACGCGTCTCATTTGGCATGTGCTGGACAGCTCGCAGGCTTTTTTTCTTCTTCTTCTTCAGTTTTTTTCCTCATAAACAGCACTGTCTCTCGTCTCTGACCGTGCAGAAAGGGCCACGAAGAAACGGACACACACTCATACACACAGACACTAACAAAATTGAAGAAAAGTGCAAAAAGTTTTCACTTCAAATAGCTGAATCTTTTTTTTTTTTTTTGTCTTGGCATATATTTACATTTGATGAAATCTGAAAATTGTTATATTAGTTTGACAATATAATAATTTTATCCCTATGTACGGCAGTGGTCATAAGTGATGTCCAGCCTTGGAAAATTAACATTTTCACCCTTTATTTTACTGTGTAACCATATTGCATAGTTGTTGTCGTGCTTGATAATAACACAATGAAATTCTGCAGACATCATTTTTGTCTGTCATAACAAAGAAATTATGAACACATTCAAAAACAAGAGAGAACCAACCAAAAACTAATAACTGATTATGAGTGTACGCTTTTTACGTGTATGCTTACAGTGTATGAGTTTTTTGTTTTTTTTCTATGCATTTTTTTCATAGTAAAATAAAACGTGTAGCTCTAGTTTGCCTTTTTTTTGACAAATAATTTAGTCAGATAAATACCTTAACCAAGTTGACTGTTTTGTTCTTCCCTCATATTTAAAATATTTTAAAAATACATACAATTTGATCTCCTTTTTGAAGGTTTAATTAAACTTTTTTTTTTCCCACATAAAAATGCAATGCAGTGAAAGTGTATAAAACATTTCTTTAATTCCATTCCATAGTATTCACTTTCATTCACGGTCTCCATAGCAACAGCTCTGAGCAAATCTAATTTAAAAGGATGCCAATCATCTAGTGTCTAAATATTACTGTTTTTTTCTCATCCTTTCTTTGTCCGGCACTGATACTTTCCTTGTTACATCTCTAATGTTTTGACTAAATGTGTCAATTTTAATATAATGCTGTCAGCGATATTTGCAAACCATCAAAAGCAATGATAATATTTTATGTGAAATAGCATTAGTCATTCAACGAACCCAGCATTTTTTTTTCTTTGGCGGTATATAGATTTCTATTTCTATTTCAGTGCAGGTTTTTTGATATGGACTCGGCCCGAAAGGGCATAGAAGTGCCTGTGACTCAAGAGGTCAGAACTCAATAAATCACATTTGACTTCTGACCTTCAGTTCAGAGAGGAAAGACAGATCCGTGACCCCATCAATGTCTCTGCCCAACACCTCGCCGGTCCCGCTTCACACGCTGCGTTTGATCCAGGGGAACAGATATTTGAGGTGAATTAGTACAAGAGCTGTTGTCTCATGCTATAATCACGTTCCAGTTGCAGTCACAATCAAGGCCTTTTATTTGTATAGTGCTTTTCACAATCCATATTGTTTCAGAGCATGCAGCGTCACAGAAAATTGTTACAAAAATGATTGTATTAACAAATTACAATGTTAATAATATCACGCTGCATTATGGGATAATAAAGTCAATAGTTGTGCTTTGCGTGTTGACCATTATGGATTATTGTTCCCTTTGGAAGGGAACTTGGTCGACTTTAAAATTAAGTTAACAATATTTTTCTCCCAGCCATTGTGACACAAATGGCTGCATAGCGTTGCAATCAGATGGGTTTAGTGATTTAGTTTGGTGAAATAATATAATCATTTATTAACAAGTAAGATGGGATTATTGGTGACAATAGATCATTTTTGTTAGATACAATTATTATTTGAACATGCTACGTAACACTTTATTTTTACAGTGTTATTGTTACTACATGTAGTTTCTATAGTAATAACTATAATCACATGCAACTAACCCTAAACCAAACAAACCCTCATCCTAATCCTAACCCTATAGTAAGAACATGTAGTTAATTAATATTACTCAGTACTATAATTACACTTTAACACAGACACCTTACAATAAAGTGTAACCAAAGTTACTAAAAGCGACAACAAAAAACAACAGCACATCAACACTTTCATTTTAATGTGCCACTGTTAAATGCTTAAACGTTTAATTGATTAATATTACTTAGTACTATTAGTACTTATTTGTGCAATTACAATGTAACAACAGCACATTTTTAAAAAAGTGACAAAAGAGCAACAAATATAAATAAAATGCAACCACATAATTATTTATTAACCACATAATAATTACATACAATATTTGTATTTGGTTACACTTTATTTGAAGGTGTCATTGTTACAGTGTAATTAAATATTTAAGTACAGTGTAATATTAATTAATTACATGTACTTACTATGTTGTTAGGGTAGGATTAGGATTTGGTTGAGGGTTAGTTGCATGTAATTATGCATAATTTACTGTTATTACTATGGTAATTACATGTATGTAACAAGAACACTGTAAAATAAAGTGTTACCTTGTATTTCCTTTTTTCACAGATTAGAACTCAAAAACAACATCAATTCATTGAGAGAATAGATTAACAATGTATACAAAAAACTAAAATAAAAATAATAGTAATGCAAAAAATGAAAGAAAAAAAAACAGCTCAGAGAATACAAACCATTGCAAAATATTTGCTCACATTATGGATATACAAGAGCAATCTGTAAAATCCCAACAACAAAATGTTTGTAACTCTAAGGTCCAGATCATTTAGGCCCCATTCACACTACTGCGTTTTAGTTTAGAAACGCAGACCTTTTGCTACGTTTGCACCTCCCGTCCACACTAAAACGGCAAAAACGAAGACCTAAAACGGAGAAGTTTAGAAACGCTGCCGACCCCGTTTTGGGTTTTGAATCTCCGGAGGGCGTTTTAGTGAAGACGGGTCAAAACGGACTTTAGAAACGATGACGCAGAGGCTCACGTTCGGCTCTCTGATTGGGTGTCATACAACGGTAGAAAACGCACAACAACAGCCTGGACTACCAGTTACGTTAGTGCAAGTAAATTCTGCATTTAACAATGCTTTAACTGCCTAAAAGTGCCGGAGGCAAGCTATTATTCGAGCGATCTGTGACAGTTCCCGTGTGCAGAGGCGGTATCGACCGTACATGCGGAGTCGGTTTTGGGTTAAGCCGGGAAGAACCAGCGCATGGTGGGATAATTTTATCAATGAAGTTGTGGTTCCTGAGGAATGGTGCGGAAACTTTCGAATGTCCAGATCGGCACTTATCAACCTCAGCGAAATCTGAGGAATAGTCAATATGATTCCTGTTTACACCGGCACGCCCACACCCAGTGTAGGTGAAAGGTCACGTGATCCGCGTTTTCAGTCGTTTTAATGTGGACGGAGATCAGTTCTAATACGCAGCTAAAACGCTGGTGTGGACGGAGATCGTATTCGTTTTAATTCTCCGTTTCTAAACTAAAACGCAGTAGTGTGGATGAGGCCTTAAAAACGGCTCTCATATATTGTGAAAAAGTCTGTTTTTTTGTTAATGCTAATGTTAACTGTTAATGCTTAAATCCATTTCTGTTAATAAAAGCATTTTTCAAAATTTGTCCTAAGTATCCTCATCAATTTGAAACTAAAAACTCCGCTTCCCATAATCTCCGAATTCACTTTGTGAACGTGCCCATTCGATTACTTAATGAATTATAAAAAAGACAAATCGATGCTTTCACAGATGTTTGAAACAGTAATTTCTTAATTGGAGATATTTCAAGATGATCATTTAATGTTGTGCTTCTTTAAATAAACTCCCTAATTTGCAAAAATCTGAAAAAATTGGATTTTAGAAATGTGTATTTATCCATAGTTTGATGAAATGACATTAGGTTACCATTACATATCTGAGCCTCGCCACATCCTTGTCATACCAAGACCTGAAGTTTGCATCCATCATTCCTGGTTGAAAATCTGGATTATTTAAAATTGGGGAGAATACTGAGATGACCTTAGATCTATCCTCCAAATACCTACTAAACGTCATGCATTTAAAGTAATAGGACTACCACAACTTGCTTTAGCGTCTTTTAAAGAAACACTTGTCTTGTAATGGGTATCTGGACAAACTTGTTTCAATATCTAACAATACAGAGGAGATATCTGTTGCTATTTAATCAGAAATGAACCTCATATGGTCGCAGAGCGGGTATATCCTAATATCCAAGCCCCCTTTCGACCCAGGTTACTGTAAGACTGATCTCTAGCCTTGGCCATCTCTTGCTCCATATGAAAGAGCTCACCCATCCATTTAAATCTTTCAGGACTTTTGGTGAAAACTACTGGGATCATCTGAATGGGGTAAACCTAGGCAATGCGTTCATCTTAACTAATGTAATTCGACCCAACCATGAGACAGGAAGGGAGTCAACCAAATTATTTTTTATTACATTATTATATTATTTATTATTTTATTTAATATACAAGAGATTGCGGTAATGCAGACAAATACAAATCACTTTTTTCACAACACTTTTTTACAGTTTTTGTTACACTTTATTTTAAGTAGTTACATGTAGGCCTACTTACTGTAGTAATCCAGTAAATTATGCATAATTACAAGCAAATAATCCTAATCCAAACCCTAACCTTAAATTTATAGTAAGTACATAAGTGACTTAAAAAGCAATTAAAAAAAACAACAAAACAGGAAAAATAGCTGCTATCACCCTGGTACTCAAAAAAGCTCAGTCCTGAGTAACTTTAGACCAATTTCCAACATTCCCTTTCTATCTAAAAAGTATTAGAAAATGTGGTCGCCACACAATTACAGTCTCATTTGGATAAACACAATCTTCATGAACCATTTCAGTCTGGTTTTCGTCCTCTCCATAGAGACTTCGCCTTTAAGAGCCTCTGATTCTCGTGTCCTCAGCCTCCTGGTCCTCTTGGATCTGAGTGCAGCTTTTGATACCGTTTGCCACTTGTCTTGTCTAACTGCTATCAGTATCACTGGTGCTGCCTTTCAGTTGATAACTTCATATCTCTTGGAGAGGCAACAAATCATGAGCATTAATAAACACAAATCTTGCTCTGTCACTGTTTCCCGTGGTGTACCTCAAGGATCCGTTCTGGGTCCACTTCTATTTCTAGTCTATATGCTTCCTCTTGGTCAGATCATTCAGTGTCATGGTTTTAATTTCCATCGTTATTCTGATTATACACAAATCTACCTTACTATTCAGTCCAATTCTGTTTTTCTTCCCCCTTTCCATCACTTCTTGCCTATAAGATCTCAAAGTATGGATGCCGCAAAATTTCTTAAAACTGAATGCTGATAAAACAGAAATCCTGTTATAGGCCCTAAATCCATTGCCTCTTCCCAACATGACATCTTCATTCATATTGGTAGTTATAGTTCATCCTTCTCCTATCTTATGGTACTATTTGATTCAAAATTATGTTTCGAATCTCATTTCAGCCAGCTTGTTAAATCCTGTTTTTTTTTCCAACCTTCGCAACATTGTCCGTATACGACCTTCGCTAAATCTCAAAGATGCCGAAATGGTTATCCATGCTTTTATAACTTTGCATCTGGACTATGGGAACTCTTTGCTTTGTGGCCTATCAACTAAAGCCCTTATTATTTAACTCAGCTGCTTGTGCCATTATATTTAACATAAAATCAGCTCACATCTTGTCCTAGTTTTTAAGGCCTGCCATGGTTTAGCACCTTCATATATTACAGAATTAATACACCTTTATGTTCCTGCCTGTAACTCTTAGATTTAGTTACAGTATTTGCATTTATTACTCAAGTTTAAACTATCTACCGTTGATGGTAGGACATTCAGCATTTTAGCTCCTAATCTTTGTAACAAAATTCTCCAAAACCTACGCTCTGTCTCCTCACTCCAGACTGAACTTCAAACTCATTCATTTACAATTACTTTCATTATCCGATCCATTATCATTTTGGTTATTGTCCTGTTTGTAACATGATCTTCTTCTGACTGCCTGTTCACTCTGTTGTTCTCTGATTGTACATCTGTATTATTTGTGTTATTTGTCAATATTATGTCAAGTGTCCTTGGGTTCATGAAAACATATTAGTATTATTACTATTATTATTATTACATAGTAGTACATAGCTTTAACTACATTACACGTAGTAAAGCCCCCCCCCCCCCCCCCCTGTGGTGAAAGTCAAGCTTTTAATGTTGTTTATATGTCTATGTGGTGTTTTTAATATGCTTTAAGACAAACCAGTATTTTCTCCTTAAAACTGCAGTGAACCAAAGACAGTCTCAAAAACACGGTTTGAAATCGCTGGTGTTTCTGACGTCACAAACTACAATCAGATCAACGTGTGATCGTCAACGAGTGGATCTCTGAGCTGAGTGAGTGAGTGGAGGCGGGGCTCATTTACATATTCATAGAACCGCATATACTAAATGTGTATACGTTGCATGGGTATATTTGTGGCAATACCAGACAATGCATTGTATGGGTCAAAATTATCGATATCGATTTTATGCCAAAAATCTTTAGCATATTAAGGAAAGATCATGTTTCATAAAGATATTTTGTAAATTTCCTACCGTAAATATATAAAACATTTATTTTTGTGAGTGGATGCAGCACAATCGCGAAACTTTAAAGTTTAAAGGTGATTTTCTCAATGTTTTTAAAAATTTTTTGCACCCTCAGATTCCAGATTTTCAAATTGTTGTATCTCGGCCAAATATTGTCCTATCTTAACAAACCATACATAAATGGAAAGCTTATTTATGCAGCTTCTAGATGATAAATCTCAATTTCATAAAATTGACACATGTGACTGGTTTTGTGGTCCAGGGTCACATTCAAGATATTTTAAGGTACAAAGAATTTTTTTACCGGACAAAATGATTGACAACTGGGGGACTTTAAGTAATATTTAGTTTAATAGTTATTATTTGTATTATTACACTGTAGTAACACCACATTAAAATATGTGTGACCCAATTATGAAACAAATATAAATAAAATGCAACCACATGTTTTTTTAACACAGCAGTGCATGCTGGGAAACTGAATGCCATCTTACTCTATTACAGCTAAACTGTAAATATTAAAGAGATTGCTGTAATACAGACAAAGATAATCATTGTAATTTGACAACTATTTTTTAACAGATTTCAGATAATAGTTTATTTAAGTTGGTTACATCTAGTAAATAATATTAACATAATTATGGAAAATTAATTAATATTTATTAATATTAATTAATTAATAATACAAAAATAAATTATGGATCATTTCAAGCACCTAATCCTAAACCCTAACCATAACCCTATATGTATATTTAGTTAATAAACATTGTTCAGTACTTATTTGTGTGATTACACTGTAACATCACCTTAAAATAAAGTGTAATAATGTTTTACACCTCCCAGAAGATCACGTTTTTCCCGATTTACCCAAGCGATAATCTGCAGCAGTGGAATTTTACAGAAATGTCAGTGACAAAATTTTATAAGCTTCCTGCTTTTTGTTTGTTCGATAATGCTTTCAGCAACCAATTAGAGTGTATATAGTCGACTCCTATTCATATATTTTTTTCATGTTTAAATCAAAATGTCAATGACAAATTTCATCAACAACCCAGGTAATTTTAGGTTTGTAGTGACAGGCCTAAAGCAGTTCAGAACACACGCTATCATCTGTAAATGTTTTTCTTCATGGAAAATCAGTTGGAGAACTAATATACATTTTTTGCAGACACACATAATACCTCTCAAAAATGTTTATAGTGCAAAGTGTTTTCCTCTCCTCTCCTGTGCTGAACTGTGGTGTCAGAATTACAGTCTGACAGATGATTGTGTGTTGAGATTATTGTGAGGTTAGATGGATTGAATAAACAGTTATGTTTTGTTGTAATCCTGGTAAACCAGGCTTCAGTCTGATAGCTCTGTGGAGATGAGAGCTGTCACTCAATCCCATAATCCCCTGCTCTCCTCCGCTACCCACTGATCCTCTCCTTAATGCAGCTAATTTCTTTTGTGTGTGTGTGTGTGTGTGTGTGTGTGTGTGTGTGTGTGTGTGTGTGTGTGTGTGTGTGTGTGTGTGTGTGTGTGTGTGTGTGTGTGTGTGTGTGTGTGTGTGTGTGTGTGTGTTGAGAAGTTTGTACAGATATGGCCACTTTCCAACTTTCCAATGAAGAAGACCAAGAAAACAAGAAATCGAAATATAAGCAGGTTATATATAATGTTTTAAATGTTGCATTTAGCATATGTTTAGCACTCCACATGGCTTTACTTTATAGGGTAATTGTCTCCATTTTAAAGAACCCTTTATGCTAAAAATCGTCTCGGTTACGTATGTAACCCTCGTTCCCTGAGTAGGGAACGGAGACGTTACGTCGGATGACGACGAATGGGGGTTTCGCTTAGAACACCTATCGACTTCGAGTATTACAAAACGAGCCAATGGCGATGAAATGCCATGGGTCTGCGGAATTTGCATAGCGTATCTCCGCCCCACCGCGTGGGTATAAAGGAGGACGCCGGCAACATGCAGGTATGTCTTCGCTGAGGAGCCGAGACTGAACTCAGGCGTCTGCCCAGCGGTACAGCGGAAGTGGCAGGGAGACGTAACGTCTCCGTTCCCTACTCAGGGAACGAGGGTTACATACGTAACCGAGACGTTCCCTTTCGTAGTCACTCCGAGTTACGTCGGATGACGACGAATGGGGGTCCCCGTGAAATCACGCCACCTTCACAGCTGTCTTCCAGTGCCCTGCGAAAGTCTGATCCCCCTGTCGTGATACTGGCACAGACGAAGGAGTCCTACTTAACACAGGAATACCAAGGTACACTGGGAAGCATATCTCAGAGGAGATATGCCGCAGCATGCCTACCCGTAGGGAGGACTTAAGGTACACATATGGCCGGAGGGCTACATATGGAGGAACACTGGAGTGACCAGCCCGAGGGGTGGCAACTTTCAACTCCAGGAGGGCAAGATGGCTGCCAAGGGAAAGACACATGCTCAAGGAGGCTTACAGTGGAAATACACATGTGGGGGTTACTCAGGGAGGAACCATGCACACGGAGGCACCTAGCCGACGCCCAGGCAATAGACACTGGCGCCAGCGTCAACAGTGCAGGAGGAACTCAGGGCTTCAAAAAAGGAAGGCTCACCTGAGGAATAATCGCACGTATCCAGTCCGTGGAGTGGAATGGCGAGCAAGCGAAGACACCTGAGCGGGTCCAGCACGAGAGGACACAGGCTCCACTCGGAGATTATAGAATCTGGCGAATGTGTTGGGTGTCGCCCAGCCTGCAGCTCTACAAATGTCTGCCAGCGAGGCGCCATGCGCTAGAGCCCAAGAGGAAGCCACACTCCGGGTGGAGTGGGCTGTCACACCAAGGGGGCACGGTCGGCCTTGCTGTTGGTAAGCCAAAGCAATGGCGTCCACTATCCAGTGAGACAACCTCTGCTTTGAGAGAGCCTTTCCCTTCAGTCTCCCACCATAACAGACAAAGAGCTGGTCTGAGGTCCTGAAACACTGCGTTCTGTCTACGTAAGCGCGGAGAGCGCGTACTGGACAGAGCAGTGCCAAGGCTGGGTCTGCCTCCTCCCGGGGCAGCGCTTGCAGGTCCACCACCTGGTCCCGGAAGGGAGTGGTGGGAACCTTGGGCACATATCCAGGCCGGGGTCTCAGGATCACGTGAGAGTGACCGGGCCCGAATTCCAGGCACGCTTCGTCAACGGAGAATGCGTGCAGGTCCCCTACCCTCTTGATGGAGGCCAATGCAACCAGGAGCGCTGTCTTCATAGACAGGAACTTAAGCTCAACTGGTTGCAGAGGCTCAAAGGGAGCCCTCTGCAGGGTATTTAAGACCACTGAAGGGTCCCAAGAGGGAACGAGAGGAGGGCGAGGAGGATTCAGTCTCCTCGCTCCTCTCAGGAACCTGACGATCAGGTCGTGCTTCCCCAGAGACTTACCTTGAACTGCTTCGTGATATGCGGCGATAGCGGCCACATACACCTTCAGGGTGGAGGGAGACAGCCTTCGCTCCAACCCATCTTGCAGGAAGGAAAGCACGACAGAGATCGAGCATTTCCTGGGGTCTTCTCGACGAGAAGAGCACCAGTTGACGAAGAGGTTCCACTTCAACGCATAGACATGTCTCGTGGACGATGCTCTAGCGGAAGTGATGGTAGCCGCCACCGCTGGTGGCAGGGTACTCAAACCTGCCTCGTCCCGTCCAGGAGCCACACGTGGAGCCTCCAGAGATCGGGTCGAGGGTGCCAAAGGGTGCCCCGTCTCTGAGAAAGGAGATCCTTCCTCAGAGGAATTGGCCAAGGAGGTGCTGTCGCGAGGAGTAACAGTTCGGAGAACCAGGTCCGGGTGGGCCAATACGGCGCAACCAGAATGAGCTGCTCCTCGTCCTCCTTGATCTTGCACAAGGTCTGTGCGAGAAGGCTCACTGGGGGAAACGCATATTTGCGTAGGCCCCGCGGCCAGCTGTGCGCCAGTGCATCCGTGCCGAGAGAGCCCTCGGTCAGGGAATAGAACAGGGCGCAATGGGTCGAGTCGTGAGAGGCAAACAGATCTGTGCGTCCCCGAACTGGTCCCAAATCAGCTGAACCGACTGGGGATGGAGTCTCCATTCGCCGGAGATGGGCCGAAACCGTGACAGCTCGTCGGCTGCAAAGCTCCGATCTCCCGGAATGTAGATAGCACGAAGGGACCTCAGGTGCTTCTGACCCCATAAGAGGAGGTGGCGTGCGAGTTGCGACATACGGCGGGAGCGTAGACCACCCTGACGGTTGATGTACGCTACAGTCGCGGTATTGTCTGAACGGACTAGTACGTGTTGACCCCTGAGCAACGTGGAGGAAACGGTGCAGGGCAAGGCGTACTGCCAGCAACTCGAGGCAATTGACAAGCAGAAGGCGCTGGGGTCCTGTCCAGGAGCCCGCGGCAGCATGTCCGTTGCACATGGCGCCTCAGCCCGTGGAAGAGGCATCTGTGGAGACAACAACATGCCTGGAAACTCGTTCTAGGGGAACACCGGCCCGTAGAAACTGAGGTTCCACCACGGGGTGAAGGTCTGACGACAGGTCGGAGTTACTGTAACTCGGAGCGTGCCATGATGCCATGCCCACCTCGGGACTCGATCGCGAAGCCACAGCTGAAGCGGTCTCATATGAAGCAATCCGAGCGGCGTTGCCGCAGCTGCAGATGCCATATGCCCCAGGAGCCTCTGAAACAATTTCAGTGGGACCGCACTCTTGTTTAATGGCTGAGTGGAGAAGGCGACCAAGTCCATGCCGAGAAAAGAGCTCCCCTGCACGGGGCAAAGTTACTCCTTTCCCAGTTGACCCGAAGGCCCAGACGAGCTAGGTGCCGGAGCACTGGGTCCCTGTATTCACAAACCTGGTCTCAGGAGTGAGCTTAAGACAGCCAGTCACCGAGATAGTTCAGGATGCGAACCCCGTGTTCCCATTGAGGAACAAGGGCTGCCTCAACAACCTTGTGAAGGCGCGAGGAGACAGGGCTAGCCCGAATGGGAGAACAGCGTACTGACATGCGCGCGCCCTGACAGCAGAACGTAGGTACGGTCTGAGTCGAAGGAGAACGGAGACGTAAGAGTAGGCATCCTTCAGGTCGATCGCTGCAAACCAATCCTGTGGCCGCACACATCCAGAAATGCGTTTGGCCAGGAGCATCTTGAACGGCAGCCTGAGAAGGGAGCGGTTCAGATGCATAGGTCCAGGATTGGCCGTAACCCACCAGACTTCTCCGGGACAATGAGGTAGGGACTGTTAACCCGGACCTCATCTCGGCTGGAGGGACAGTCTCAATCGCACCCTTCGCCAGTAGGGAGCAACTTCCGCTCTCATGATAGGGGCTATAGCCACCGACGAAAGTGGAGCGGACTCCCGTGAAGCCGGGAGGAGACCGTGCGAACTGAATCGCAAAGCCGAGCCGATGGTTTGCACGACCCAGCGGAACAGATAGGGAGCTCTAGTGCAGGCTCCCAACTGTGCCAGCGGAGTGAAGAACCACAGACGTCCCCCCGGTGGTGCAGCGAAGCGGAAATGACCAGCCCAGACGAGGGCGGCATAGCGGCCCGGTGTGGGGGCAAGGTCATAACCGCACCCTGACAGAGGAGGCCAGGGAAGGACCAGCGTTCCACGGGGGCCTGCTCTGTCAGGGGTCTGGCGACAGAGGGGGACAGGGGCGAAACGGTCCGTGGACGGCACGCCGTGTCAACCACCTCTGGGGCAGAGGGGGAAGAGGAGAGCACGGCTTGTGGGCGGCGCTCTGTGTCGTCCGAGAACTCTGTATGCTCAGAGAGGAGAGAGTCAGTTCTTCCTGAATAAGGATTCTTCCCCAGCCCTCCACCGGGGAAAGGAGTGGCCCTGCTACCAACTCCTGGACAGAACTGAGTCTCATCTCTGAGCAGCCCATCTCAAAAGTGCCGCTTAACCCGGCGTTTAGCGGGGTGCGGGGCTGGAGAGGGCTGTGGCATCCCCCTACGGTCTTCCAGAGCCAGGCCCGGGTGAACGGGCGGGGTTGGAACCGTGGGAGGGAGCCTTCGGCGGTGGGCAGACTGAGGGATCTGAGCGGACGGCGGGGCCGTCGGGCAGAATAACCTCAATCTGCTCACGGGCGGTTGAGAACTGTGGGCAGAAGCACTCAACCGCACCGCCGAAGAGGCCGACCTGGGAGATGGGGGTGTCGAGCAGACGGGTCCGCCCGACATCTTGCACATCAGACCGGTCAGCCCCAAACTGGTGAACATCACCTGACTCCGAGAGCGTACGGCCACTTTCGTCGCTCGGAGAGCAAGGTCAGTGGCGGCGCGCAGCTCACTGAAGAGCCTCGGGTCAGTCCCGCCCTCCTGCATGTCCATGAGCGTCTGGGTCAGGTAGACCAGCAGAACGGTCACGGGATGCAGTGAGGCAGCTGCCTGTCCTGTGGCACTATAGGATTTCGCCACAGATACTGTGACGAAAAGAACTACAGGCTTGGACGGGTGCTTAGGATTGCGCCGGGAAGCACTCTGAGGACACAGTAGCATGGCAACAGAGCGTTCAACCGGGGGAACCCCAGTGTACCCATGGGCAGCGGCCCCTGAGGGGAGGAAAGGCGGATGAGACCAACGAGAGGACCCGTGAACTCATCATGCACGTCCGGGAGGAAAGATATTGGGGTTTGCCGTGGACGCGTCGGCGGCCTCACCCAAAAACCAATCGTCCCGGGAAAGCATGGCCATCATCCCCGGATCAGACTCAGGCACAGCCGTACGCACAACAAAGGGTGGCAGCTGTGAAGAGTCGTCATTTCCAGAAGAATCAAGCCCACCTAGTGATGCTGCTACAGACACAGCATCATCCTCTGTAGCTTCAAATGAAAACACACGGGCCACCCGAGGGTAGACTCGTGGAATCATCAGTTCGCTAGCGGGCACCGTCATTAAAGAGGGGGGGCTGGGGCGTGGACACAGAGTCGGCGCCTTGTTCCAGACCAACACCCTCAGGTCACCCTGTCCACCAGCCGAAGATCGGGTAGTGGATGAGGGGACTCTCACTCTTGCGAGTTCACCGAGTCTCGACCTATATATGACGCGATGATCACGTTCCCAGAGAGAACATGAGTCATCCACGAGCGCTGTTCAAGCATGATCAAAGCCCAAACACACTAGACAGCGCTCGTGCCCATCAGAGTCCGATACCAGTCCGCTGCAACCAGAAATGCACGGGCGAGCCGTCTTTAAAAAGACGTGCCGCGTGCGAGCTCTTTTATGAGAGGAGAAAAAAACTCCGCGATGTTGAAGCGCACAGGGAGACACACACACACTGGCAGATCACTGCACAGATCAGCAGGCACTGTGAGCTCGCTGCAGATCGCCGTCACACCAACACCGGAGAGAGAAGCTCGTCTCATAGAGCGAAGTCAGAGATGATTGTGGAGTGAAGAAATATTCTTGGCTCCGAAGCGAAAACATACCTGCATGTTGCCGGCGTCCTCCTTTATACCCACGCGGTGGGGCGGAGATACGCTATGCAAATTCCGCAGACCCATGGCATTTCATCGCCATTGGCTCGTTTTGTAATACTCGAAGTCGATAGGTGTTCTAAGCGAAACCCCCATTCGTCGTCATCCGACGTAACTCGGAGTGACTACGAAAGGGAAATTAAATTATTGCATAATACTTACAATGGTCAATTTTTTCTAGTTTTAAGGTATGTTTATGAGCTGTTTAATTCATAAAATGCAATCAAAATAAAAAATGAATCAAAACAATTATTAATTAACTGAAAACTAAATCCATAAAATGACCCCATGATAGGAACCCCGGAAGGTTCTATATATGAAGCACCTGACAGAACCATTCATGTTCTATATAGAACCTTTCCTTCTAAATACTCCGATATCCTCATGGCAAAGTTCTTTTTCATTCTTCGCCTTGGGGAAAAACTAAGAAAAGCATCGGATCATAGCAATGTGGATATGTTTGTTTACACGAGCTCTGCAATTCAGCACTCCGGTAAAGTCACATCACGTTTATTAACACACATCACATATTACTTTATACAATAGATGGCTATAAAATCAAGCAGCTTTACCGTATTAAACATGTCAGTGTCTTCATCAGAAGTACAACTTCATTTTCTACCATAAAGCGGTTCTCCAGTGTCTTCATGTTTTTACTCACGGACGTCTGACCTTCAAGGATTGAACAGAAGAAATGAACCAGAGGAGATGTAATCACCATGGACCAATAGTAGTACGAAGATGTTTACCAGCCGTAGCAAACGTTTCCAGAAAGTTTGCTTTGGTAAGCTGTTTCGAACTCCAATATCTTCGTTTTGGCCTGATTTTGTTCGAAATGATGTCACATCAGTTTGTTCTTCGATTTCACTTGAAGTATATCGGGGCCTTAAAGGGGTCTTCGATTATGATTTCACTTTTTAAAAAATTTAGTTAGTGTGTAATGTTACTGTTTGAGCATAAACAACAAATGCAAAGTTACGACGCTCAAAGTTCAATGCAAAGGGAGATCTTTTCTTTTACAGAAATTGCTTTTTTAAGAACTACAACAAACTGCTGGTAGGGACTACGGGTTGGTGACATCACAAACCCTAAAATTTACATAAACCTGTCCCCGGGAACATGCAACAAAGGGAGTGAGGCCATGATTTTTACACCCCCGGAAAAAGTTTGTCCTAAGGCTGACAAACTCGAGAGGTTCAAATTATTTTTTAACACTGTTCCTGAATCATTCTGAAACATCCTCTGAAATCCGTGCTTGAAATCCATTCTGCATGATCTTCTTGTTCGTTAACATTGTCAGGGTCTGAATCGGGCTCGAATTGATTTGATATTGACGGCATTGTTAATATTTACAGCTGAGTAGAGCTTGCGGTTATGAAGGGGCATGACATTTCCCGAACGCATGCTAAGAGGTGCCAATCAAAACACACTGGGCCAGCGAACCAATCACAACACATTTCGTATTTCGGAAGCATCAAAAACTTCATCAAAAACGATGCATACAAAAAGACTGGAGAGAGGGGAGCTGTAATTATGTAAAATATGTGAAAAATAATGTGTTTTTTGAACAATCAAGCATGAAAACATTTTCTAGTGCAAAATCAAGACTTCATAAAAGGGCATAATAGGACCTCTTCAAGAGTATGAAAAAGCAGTGTTTTCCTCATGTTGGGTGTGTTGCGGTCAGCTAGGCGTTAAAAGCGTGAGAGATTGACATTGGCCCCAGCAGAAGATAAAAGCTCTCTCAAACTTCTGCCTCAGTATGTTTTTATTTACTACTTTGCCTTTGAACTGAAACAACACGTTGTGAGCCTCTAACAGAGGCCCTTCCTGGCACCTTTTCTTTAATTATGGAAGCTGAAAAGAAACACAAAGCAATAACCACCATTTCATAACCATCATGATTTAATTGATCATTACCGAAATGTTTCATGCCCGCTATGACAAATGAAAAATTTCTTCTTCAAGAGGGTTTGTGTATGTAATTATTGATTGTCATTAAATAGTACACAGCATCATTAGCTAAACAAAATGACCTTGCTTAAATATTCAAGTCTTGTAATAATAAGATGAGTCTGGGATAGCTTATTACTATGAGTGGAGCGTGCACACTTGCTAAAAGGCCTAATCAAGAGCGCAAGGCCTAATAATCAGCCATGCTAATGCAATTATTCCCCCCACACGCTCTCTTTCAACAATGAGGGATGCTACTCAGGGTACATACATAGGGAACTTTCAATCTAGTCAGTGCTAATGAAGCTTGAGCTGCTAACTGTAATTCTTTGGCTTCTTTGATGTTTTAAAATTTGCATTTAAATAAAATGAATGGAAGTGGGGGGAAGGAGCACACAAGGTTCATCTGGAAAACTTGTCCAGCCTTTGGTTTTGAGCCATGCATGTGGTGGGATGAAGTCACACATATGGTTTACGGAGATCTAGACTGGACACGCCACTCACAATTACTGTAGCTGACGGGCCACTGGTTCACTTCGCTCACAGACATCACAAATACAGAGCTAGAGAATGCATGTATTAGAGCATTGGCTCTGAACGCTTCTGCTTTAGGACCGATATTATACTTTGTACTTAAAAAAATATTATTTTAGAAAACTTAAAGTACCCCTGTGGTGAAAATCCAGCTTTTAATGTTGTTTATATGTCTATGTGGAGTTTTTAAAATGCTTTAAGGCCCATATTATATTTTGTACTCTAAAAAAGATTATTTTAGAAAACTTAAAGTCCCCCTGTGGTGAAAATCAAGCTTTTAATATTGTTTATTGTTTATATATCTATGTGTTTTTTTATATGCTTGTATAAAAAAAACATGTGTAAATTCATGTCAACACCATTGCTGAGTATTTTCTCCTCAAAACTGCAGTGAACCAAAGACAGTCTCAAAAACACTGTTTGAAATCGCTGGTGTTTCTGACGTCACAAACTACCTTGTAACCAATCAGATCAACGTGTGATCGTCAACTCAATCTGAGCTGAGTGAGTGAGTGAGTGGAGGCGGGACTCATTTGCATATTCATAGAACCGTGTATATTGAATGATGAAGAAATTTCCTTTAAGGAAAAAAAAACATTTAAATATGTAATTTCGGTGATCAAAGATGAGTTTTAAGGGATAAAATTATTGACTACAGGGGGAGTTTACCAAAACTAAGCGACTACTGTAAGACACTCATAGGCAGTTTCCACCAAAGATCAAAACATGTGCATGTTTGACCGTCCTGCCACAGCAACATTGGCTCAACCAATGGCGTGAGTCTGGGGCGGGACGCTCTGTTTGTCTGACCAATGGTAGATGGAGGGAAACTGTGGTGTCAGACACAACAGAAGATATTTCGACAAATGTCTTAGTATCCATACAAATAAAGTCAATGGGATCCAGTATCATAGAGTGCAACTTTGGGTTCTGCAAGTAAAAATGGCATAACAATGACTCATAAACTGTTAAAGACACACCTATTGTGAGCTATGAGGTTGTTAATTGATGGCATATCCCTTTGTTGAAGGTGGATCATAACTCTTTAACAAAGACTTTTTAAAAATCCCCTTTGGGAAAAAATGAACGGCTGAAAAACTGGACGGGCTCTTTTGCACTCTATTGACTTTTATTGTATGAGCAAAAACAGCTGTAACTTTCTTCAGAACATCTTCTTTTGTGATCTGGAAAAGAAAGAAAGTCACACAGGTTTGAAATGACATGAAGGCAGTAAATGATGAGTTTACAGAGCAAATGATCTGTGGAAAGTGCATTACAATGCCACCAAACAATTTTGAAGCTCTTAGATGAACAATTTTTAGAAGCTCTTAGATGAATAAAATAAAAATTTTTGGAAGTTGCATTCTTCTGAGAGGAGTATTTGAGATACGCTTTTAAGAAAACAATTGTGTCATTATTTTTGCAATTCTGTTTGGTGACACTATTTGCTATTAGTTGCATTTAGTTGCATTAGAACAGAACATTTTTGGGTCACAACCCACCGGCTGAGAAGCTCTGCTTAAAACTGCAAGTTATCAATACAACGTTTACCAGGATACTAAACTGTTTAGCAATTAATCTCGATGTGTAACGACCAAGTAATTAGCAATAACCATGATGAAAATGTCCGTCAGTATATTTGCAAGAAAGTTCTAGGTATTCACTCAAGCCATTTGAGAACACTAGAGAAGTCTTTTCCTTTCAATTAATTAAGTCATTAATCATTCGGTGTGCCCACTCTGTGTAAATTATTCCCAGTGGTCTACTTGTAAAACAAGTGCAGCAGAGCAAAACCACAAAGCAGAGCAGAGCAGTCGTCTTCCCAGACTCTTGGGGGTGAAATGTACATCATTTGCATTTAATTGCAATAAATGCATGCAGCTGGAAATGTTTGGGCATGTTAATTCAGTTCCAGACGAACATTATTTTACAGTTTCATTTACTTGTTCTACACTTTGCCCTCATTTCTCAGCAAATTAACCCTCAGACATGGTTCTGAAGGCATATATCAAAGAATTCACTATTGAACAAAAAAACAAAAACACATTACTTCACAGCGAAAGGAAGTCTGTGAGGAACCCGAAGGTGAGATTTAT
Source organism: Siphateles boraxobius (assembly GCF_051911475.1). Taxonomy (NCBI): domain Eukaryota; kingdom Metazoa; phylum Chordata; class Actinopteri; order Cypriniformes; family Leuciscidae; genus Siphateles; species Siphateles boraxobius. The sequence goes on along the minus strand of NW_027508722.1, from coordinate 2,107,585 downwards.
ATGCTTGGAGGCCATAAAGCCAAACCGAGTGTTAATGTAAGCAGTGTAGTTGGAGGAAAAGTCTTTTCACTGACAATCGCTTGTACAACTTCAGCATGTTACAGCCAGAAGAAAAAAATCATTTAAAACTTATAACAATTCCCCTGGTTCAGCTAACTGTCTGTCTCTCTTCTATAAACCGCAGGCTGTATAAGTAGGGGTGAGCGGGGCACAAGCTAACGCCGACTAGCTGTCACACACTTGTTTTAAATACTTCCACACATGCTAGCATGACGAAACTTAGTGTATTTACTAGCTGCCATTTCAACACTATATAGAAAAAAAGTTGTGCCAAATTCAGAAATCTTTGGAAGATATCACTGAACATTTATTTAACCATAGCAAAAGTACATTTCTTATATTAATTTTTCATCTCAGTTTTTTGTGTTTATTTAAAATTGGACAAATCTGACATTATTTTAATCTCCAGTCTGTTATTTAACAGTTGAGATAGTTATGTAATGTTTCGCTAACTTGTAGAAGACACTAACTGGGTTTAAATGCTAGTTGTGCAAAGGGAGAATGTTATAACACAGCGTTACAATGAGCCCCTATTAGAACTGTGCTATTCTATTTTATACTGTTATGAATTATATTGAGAAACCATGAGACAAAAGGTGAATAAAGAATGAGAGTCAATGTTCAGAAATGATTAATTATTATTATGTTTTGAACTATGCTGTATATGTGTTTTGTGGTGTGTTTGTTGTCAATCTCAAAAATTACTTTATTTAGAATTAGTCAAAAATGCCATTATTTTATATGAAAAGTTAATAATTGTATAGATAAATAAGTACAATGTAGGTTAGTGTTCATGTTGTATTGTAAAACACTTTTGTTGCTATTGAACAGTGATACGGGTAAGGTTAGGGTCAGGTGTGTGTGAAACGGGTAAGGTTAGGGTCAGGTGTGTGTGATACGGTCAGGTGTGTGTGATACGGGTAAGGTTAGGGTCAGGTGTGTGTGATATGGGTAAGGTTAGGGTCAGGTGTGTGTGATACGGGTAAGGCTAGGGTCAGGTGTGTGTGATACGGGTAAGGTTAGGGTCAGGTGTGTGTGATACGGGTAAGGTTAGGGTCAGGTGTGTGTGATACGGGTAAGGTTAGGGTCAGGTGTGTGTGATATGGGTAAGGTTCGGATCAGGTGTGTGTGATATGGGTAAGGTTAGGGTCAGGTGTGTGTGATACGGGTAAGGTTAGGGTCAGGTGTGTGTGATACGGGTAAGGTTAGGGTCAGGTGTGTGTGATACGGGTAAGGTTCGGATCAGGTGTGTGTGATATGGGTAAGGTTAGGGTCAGGTGTGGTGGTATGGGTAAGGTTAGGATCAGGTGTGTGTGATATGGGTAAGGTCAGGGTCAGGTGTGGTGGTATGGGTAAGGTTAGGGTCAGGTGTGTGTGATACGGGTAAGGTTAGGGTCAGGTGTGTGTGATACGGGTAAGGTTAGGGTCAGGTGTGTGTGATACGGGTAAGGTTCGGATCAGGTGTGTGTGATATGGGTAAGGTTATGGTCAGGTGTGGTGGTATGGGTGAGGTTAGGATAAGGTGTGTGTGATATGGGTAAGGTTAGGGTCAGGTGTGTGTGATATGGGTAAGGTTAGGGTCAGGTGTGGTGGTATGGGTAAGGTTAGGATCAGGTGTGTGTGATATGGGTAAGGTTAGGATCAGATGTGGTGGTATGGGTAAGGTTAGGGTCAGGTGTGTGTGATACGGGTAAGGTTAGGGTCAGGTGTGTGTGATATGGGTAAGGTTAGGGTCAGGTGTGTGTGATACGGGTAAGGTTCGGATCAGGTGTGTGTGATATGTGTAAGGTTAGGGTCAGGTGTGTGTGATACGGGTAAGGTTAGGATAAGGTGTGTGTGATATGGGTAAGGTTAGGGTCAGGTGTGTGTGATATGGGTAAGGTTAGGGTCAGGTGTGGTGGTATGGGTAAGGTTAGGATCAGGTGTGTGTGATATGGGTAAGGTTAGGGTCAGGTGTGGTGGTATGGGTAAGGTTAGGGTCAGGTGTGTGTGATACGGGTAAGGTTAGGGTCAGGTGTGTGTGATACGGGTAAGGTTAGGGTCAGGTGTGTGTGATACGGGTAAGGTTCGGATCAGGTGTGTGTGATATGGGTAAGGTTAGGGTCAGGTGTGTGTGATACGGGTAAGGCTAGGGTCAGGTGTGTGTGATACGGGTAAGGTTAGGGTCAGGTGTGTGTGATACGGGTAAGGTTAGGGTCAGGTGTGTGTGATACGGGTAAGGTTAGGGTCAGGTGTGTGTGATATGGGTAAGGTTCGGATCAGGTGTGTGTGATATGGGTAAGGTTAGGGTCAGGTGTGTGTGATACGGGTAAGGTTAGGGTCAGGTGTGTGTGATATGTGTAAGGTTAGGGTCAGGTGTGTGTGATACGGGTAAGGTTAGGGTCAGGTGTGTGTGATACGGGTAAGGTTCGGATCAGGTGTGTGTGATATGGGTAAGGTTAGGGTCAGGTGTGGTGGTATGGGTAAGGTTAGGATCAGGTGTGTGTGATATGGGTAAGGTCAGGGTCAGGTGTGGTGGTATGGGTAAGGTTAGGGTCAGGTGTGTGTGATACGGGTAAGGTTAGGGTCAGGTGTGTGTGATACGGGTAAGGTTAGGGTCAGGTGTGTGTGATACGGGTAAGGTTCGGATCAGGTGTGTGTGATATGGGTAAGGTTATGGTCAGGTGTGGTGGTATGGGTAAGGTTAGGATAAGGTGTGTGTGATACGGGTAAGGTTAGGGTCAGGTGTGTGTGATATGGGTAAGGTTAGGGTCAGGTGTGGTGGTATGGGTAAGGTTAGGATCAGGTGTGTGTGATATGGGTAAGGTTAGGATCAGGTGTGGTGGTATGGGTAAGGTTAGGGTCAGGTGTGTGTGATACGGGTAAGGTTAGGGTCAGGTGTGTGTGATATGGGTAAGGTTAGGGTCAGGTGTGTGTGATACGGGTAAGGTTCGGATCAGGTGTGTGTGATATGTGTAAGGTTAGGGTCAGGTGTGTGTGATACGGGTAAGGTTAGGATAAGGTGTGTGTGATATGGGTAAGGTTAGGGTCAGGTGTGGTGGTATGGGTAAGGTTAGGATCAGGTGTGTGTGATATGGGTAAGGTTAGGGTCAGGTGTGGTGGTATGGGTAAGGTTAGGGTCAGGTGTGTGTGATACGGGTAAGGTTAGGGTCAGGTGTGTGTGATACGGGTAAGGTTAGGGTCAGGTGTGTGTGATACGGGTAAGGTTCGGATCAGGTGTGTGTGATATGGGTAAGGTTAGGGTCAGGTGTGGTGGTATGGGTAAGGTTAGGATAAGGTGTGTGTGATATGGGTAAGGTTAGGGTCAGGTGTGTGTGATACGGGTAAGGTTAGGGTCAGGTGTGGTGGTATGGGTAAGGTTAGGGTCAGGTGTGTGTGATACGGGTAAGGTTAGGGTCAGGTGTGTGTGTGTGATACGGGTAAGGTTAGAGTCAGGTGTGTGTGATACGGGTAAGGTTAGGGTCAGGTGTGTGTGTGATACTGGTAAGGTTAGAGTCAGGTGTGTGTGATACGGGTAAGGTTAGGGTCAGGTGTGGTGGTATGGGTTGGTATAAGGTTGGGTTGAAGTGTAAGGGAAGGGTCAACTGTGTAATTACAAATGTAATTACATAAATTAATTACAGCTGTAATTACATGCAGGTATTTTCAAAATATAAGTACAATGTAAAAACATGTATGTACACAACAAGTCCATTGTATCAAATTATTAATTTCAATGTAAGTACATAGTACTTAAAGCCACTTAATATAAATTGGGACCAATATTTTAGTTTGTCTTGTTTATTTTTTTGATTATATCAGATAACATTTCATGCTGTCATATGTGCGTGTTACAGGGCATGTTGTTATATTTCACTTTCATTCTTTCAGAGTATATCCAGAAAAAAGTAATCACTGTATTAATGAAACAAAACCACATAATTGTACTGGTAATGTGGGAAGTTATTGTGGGAAAAAATAAATACTCTGAACCCCTAAGTAGGTTTACACAAACTGAGAATGTCAAAAAGCGCTAAGTTGTGCCCCGTTCTCGCTTACTTTGGTGATGTTTCCAGTCTGTCCTATGTGATCTAACCATTTATATTTAAAACAGTTTGTAACGTTTTGAAATAGCCTCTGCTATCTGCGACTCCCCCTCTCTTAGAGAGTGCAAATATGCTCTTATCTCTGCTTGTACTAAGGAATCTGTCTCTGATAGCTACACCGTTTGTATTAGCCCACAATTAGGGCTGATATTTCAGGGCTATCTCTGGGGTAAATACGCGTTGGCTCCCAGCACAGGGGCGGCGAGCTTCAACAAGCAGGTAAATAGGTTGACATTGTGAGCACAGCTGAGAGCGCTTAGCTCTGCGTTCGCTCGCTGCACAAGCTAACTATTGTTCGCTATCGCTGCCCATGGCTATTTCCATCCGGATAATTAGGGCTCATTTCACTAAACATGAGGCTCTGACAAACAGAATAGAAGGCAAACTCCACAAAAATCCTCCCACAAATCCCTCTTTATCACAGCTAGCTACCCGCCATGTCACTGGCATCCCTCCTTATTTATCATCAGTTCTCTTCTGAATCATAAATATATACAGTATGTACAGGAGATAATGGGACCACACAGTGTGAAACAGTAGCTAATCTTGGCGCTATTGAAACTTTAATTACAAACGCAGACACAAAGTTCAGTCACATTAGTCCGATTGCCAATTTCCAGTACATGTTAATTGGAAGATCCGAACAAAGCAATCCTTGGAAAACCCACATTTCGAAGCATGAGCCAACTAACACATTGCCAAGGAGGCTACATAGGCTAGCAAACACTGATTCATTATTTAATTATTAAATGAACTGGCGAAAAAAATGGAATAAAATTCCGCCACAGAATAAAAAATTAAAAAGGTTATTGTGTCTTTTCATCTCACAATTCTGACTTTTTAATCTCCGAATTGCATGATATAATGTTGCAATTGTGTGTTATAAAGTCCAAATTGTGAGACTGGGACAAAAAAAAAAACTCCAAAAGTTTAAAATTGGACTTAATAATTCGCATTTCTGACTTTATAACTTGCAACTCTGGCTTTATAACATGCAATTCTGACTTTATAAAAAGTTGCATTTTTCTTTTAAAATGTTTTATTCTGTGGTGGAAACAAGCTTCCATTCAAAAATTATAATATGCCAAACTTTGACAAAATACAATAGCAAACGGTTTATAATCTCAGCCACTCCTGCACCTCAACATCTTCATAAAACGGTTTATGGCTGGACCACCATTTGAAAGTAGCTCAAAGTGAAAATAAAACTTGCAGAGAACAAAACCTGGATGCATTGATGGGAAAAAAAGTCTTAATAATTCACCTTTCAACTGATTTCCTGCATCTGCATGGGTTTATGTTTGCCTCAACCCACAATCTTTGTTGCCAACTCTTAAACATAGTGGGAGATTGGTAATGATATAGGTTCTAATCCCATGGGAGTCATTAGGTCTGCTGACTTCTCTGCATGCTCAGAAAACTGCCCAGGAATATGAATACATAATGCTTTTTTTTCTTTTCTTTGTGCAATATCCAAATGTACTGTTCAGCAATGGCACATTCCAGGGAAGATGGAAGCTTTAAAGAACAAGTTAGTTTAAAATATATAAAAGAGTTAAAGCTTGAGCTTAACAAGAATATAATCGTACTTGTTGGGTTCAATATGTCAATTTGTGGCCATTTGTTGTTAAAAAGTGAGGCGTATACAATGTAAAATGTACAAGTGTGTCATTTCTACAAAGTAAGCAAAATATACAAGTTGAGTTAAATAAAATCGGCCGTAAATGCCATTCAAATACTAAATATTACTCAAAATAGATGTATCATAAGAACTTTGCATGCGTCTGTTGATTTCTTTTATCACGGCTGTAGTGACATACAAGACCTGCTGAATGTCAGCACACAGTTTGCTTAATGCAACATGACATGTGAAAGTTACATGGAAAAATCGCTACATTTGGAGTATATAAACCATTTGTTCCCAAGTTGGAGTATTTAATTGTGTCTTTAAACATGCTTTATTTGTACATACATGTGAAAAACGCTTTCCAGCTGCTTTTGGGTTTGGGAGGGATGAGTACGTTGTAATAGTGTGATTACATGTGCAATTTCATTCTTGTATTGTAAATGTAAGTTCAATATAACAAGATGTGCCTCTGTGTCTTCATTCAATCTTACAACGCCGTGAAGCTCCTGGTCCCTGTGTGAGGGCTCTTTTGTGGACTACAAAGATGCCTTTAATACAATTGTTCCAGTTAAAGTTTTTGATAAGAGCACTCCCTTGCTCTTTAGATTCTGCAGGATATTTCACAAGTGGTCAAAATTAACAACACATTTTCGAGTCCCAGGACAATAAGTGTTGGGACTCCACAAGGTTGTGTATTGTAAATGTATTCTATGGTGGAAATGTAGCATTTGTTTGCAGATGATACTGCATTGATTGGCCTGATAACATACAATAATGAACTGGACAATAGAATCTACATGGATTAAATGGAGTTGTACAAATAATCTTAAACTGAATGTCTTAGAAATGTTTGATTTCAGATGGAGAAAAAAAATGTCATTCATGGTTAGGACATTGAAAATGTACATAGTTTTATGTTTCTTGGGACCACTATCTCTGCATCATTGAAATGGGATAATCTAAGTGGCATTATTAAAAAAATCCCATCAAAGCCTTCTCTTCTTAAGACAGCTTAAAAAGTTTGGTGTATCTGAAGATGTTCAGTTTTTATAGAGCTGTGATAAACGTGATAGCTTTCTCAATCGCAGTGTGGTTTGGCAACTCCACAGCCAGATTGGTAATATAGTACGATCTGCCTAAAAGATTATAGGTTATACGATCTTTCCACCATTGATGACGTTTATGTCTCACGTTTGCAGAGAAAATGTCTAACAATTTTGAAAGATCCCACACATCCGGCCAGACTCCTCTTAGTCCACATGTTTTTTGAACAGTACTTACTGTAGGATTGTTCGTGTTTTTAATTCCACTGGAATTTATACATCTGTATTTCATTCCTTGTAATTGATGGTGATATATATGTATGTGTGTTTATGTGTGTGTTTATTATATCGTCACTTATTGTATGTTATTATTGTTAATGAGCTCACCAGGAAAAATTCCAGACAACCAGTTTAATCAATCACTTCGATCAATAAATAGTAAGTATTTCCAGTAGTTAAACTTATTAAAACAAATGGTTGCACTTTATTTTACAGTACGTGCCCTTACAGTGTTCTTACCTGAGAAAATACTGGTAATATAAGGTAACTACATTGGTTAAGGTTAGTTTTAGAGGTATAGGTTCAGGGTTAGTACCTAGTTGTTAATGCATAGTATGCACATGTGGAACAGGACTAAATAAAAATAAAGGGTAACACTTTTATTTTGTTACTATAGTTATAACAGTAAAATATGCATAATTATGAATAACTAACCATAAACCTAATCCTAACAGTAACTCTATAGTAAGTACGTGTAGTTAATTAATAAATTAATGTTACTCAGTACAGTAATGTAGTTACGTCACCTTAAAATAAAGTGTTACCAAACAAAGTATTATAAATCTCATCTCATCATTTAATAAAGAGCACGTTCATGTTTCTATCCTCCGTGAACCAGATCTTGGGAAATAATGACTTACATCTCATCGTTAAACAATAAGGATAGTTGACGGAGGCGTCACTTTCCCTATCAGGCCAATGTGTATGTTATGATCCGTTTGATTATGATTTGTTTTAAAGAAATATATATTTATATTCAGTAAGCATGCATTAAATTGACCAAACATGACAGTAAAATCACTTATAATGTTACAAAAGTTGAGGTACTGAACATTCAAGGAATCCTGAAGAAGAAATATTGGAGCGTTTTACACAAAATTATGAAGGAGCACAACTCTTTTCAACATTGATAATAATAAGAAATATTACTTGAGGCGCAAATTAGAAGGATTTCTGAAGCATCATGTGACATTGGCGGTGAAAATGTTGTCAAGGAAAGAAAAAACACAACACCACTGCAATCCTTATCTTTGAACAGTCCTTGTGTAAGACCCTTCACGGTGAAGGATTTTTATAGGGCAATTTATTTAGACATCTTTTTCTTGCAATAAAACAATTTTCACACTTTGTTTGGTAGACAATCTTACTTGTATGAACCTAGTGGGCAAGCTAATGCAGAGTTCTCTTTTGGATGATGAATAGATTATTGTAGGCCTACACAGTTTTTCATAATGGTTAACATAATGAATAACTGAACTGTTTTGTTAGAAGTATAGAGTTTTTTATCTTTTGGTTTAGTTTGTAGCTTTCTTGCATCATTCTTCAAGTTTTACCAAATCTCACTAATACGGCATCTTTTATCCAAAGGAGTTTTCTGAGTGGCAGTCACACCGTCAGTGTTGGCAGTCACAGATGCTTTAACTAAACATGGCCTTGAGGTCAACAAATTGGATGACATGTCTCAAGCTAGTTAATCTCAAGTGACCCAAGTTGTTACACCATCAATTAACTCGACTATGCGATGGTTTAGAGCCCATGTCTATTCTTCACAGACAGTTTGATGAGATAAATCAACACGGGCCTTCGTCACGTAACAGGTGGATGGATGTAACGATGAATGAATCGTGGCGCACTTGAGTGAAATCTTGCAAAGCTTTTCCATCTGAAGACGTTCTGAAGAAACAAGAGCGATTGATTGACAATGATGTGGCGCTCGGCCCAGCGCCATCAAACGTCACCATCTGTCAGCGCTGACATTTCCGAACCCCGTCTCATTTCTCCACCATCCTCTTTCTTTTCTCCGTCCATGGTTCTCCTCCTTAACAAATGTCAATACAAAACAAGTAGACAGATGAGACCCGAAACACTGTCCCCCTCCCCATAGACCCTCCAGCACGTCCAATGGATGCGCCCGGTCCACTGCAGCTCAACTCGACAGCAAACACATGCCTGGCTAATCAGCTTAGTGTTTAAGAACAACACTCTCTTTTTTCTCTCTTCCTCAGCTTAACTCCCCCCTCTCGCCACACACACTCACATGCTCTCATGCACCCTATCACACACACACTTACACACTCCTGCCGCACCTCAGAGCAGGATTAATATCTAATTATGTCAGGTCACTCGTCCAGATGGACTCTCGCTCATCCCTTTGTGTGTCTCTCACCTCTCACGCGGGCCCTCTGACCTCCCACCGAGTCGTCTAGTGTCCCTCGTGTGGCCCGGCCGAGCGATGCAGCCCTCGTGTCCCTCTCGCTCGGGGAAGGAGGCCCGAGCTCCTGCACTTGGTATTCTGAGCCCATCATACGCCTGGTTAAGTCTCATGAATAGATAGTCTTGGCAGCGAGGGCGACCATGGCCGTGGCTCTGTGTGTGTGTGATGCCAGACAGATGGTTCAAAACACAGAAAACAAGCACGCATCTGAAGAGCATCAATGCACATAATGTGCTCTTTTTTCTCTCATTAATGTCGGAGAACATAATAGTGAACCAAAGAGGATTGTGTTGTGAAAGGAACTGTTGTAAAAAGGCGACTGTTCCCCGCAACCCACATGCATAGAATGATTACATAATAAAAGTTCTTAATTGGCATCCATGGGTCAGTGAAGAACCTTTAACATCCATGGAATCTTTCCACTGCACAAAAACGTTCTTTACAGCGAGAAAAAAATATTTGTCTATTGCATCGGTAAGAAAACCCCCTTTCGGAACCTTGATTTTTCAATTAAATCTCGTTTTTACATTGCAGAGCTATTTGTACTATCCCAATTTTAAATGATTTGATTTGTTGTAGAATTTGTATGTAGGCCCATATTTTATTAAACAAAATAAAATTCTAATTTGTTGATACTTAAGGTTGCTAAACATTTTTAGCATATAAAAATCTGTTATTAATAGTAATAAAACAAGATAAAATAATAATAATAATTCAATCAAATCTGTATTATGTATATTGTGAAAATACATGTAATTTTTTGAGCTTTGCTGCATATTCATTAAGGAAAATTGAATAATAATCATGATTAAACTTGGAAGAAACACGTTATTGCAATTTCTGGCAATCTAGAGGATTCATTTGAAATGTTTTAAGCAAACAGTGACTAGGCTTTGGCAGAAATCCCAGAATTCTGTTTGATGATGTTGTCATTTGAGGACACACAGATTGCTGTGGCTCGAATTTTGGCAAATCCAACCAAATTCACAACTGCTTGATCCATCCATCCATCCATCCATCCATGTATCTATCTGGCTTTTAAAACTACTAAATGAAAACTTAATATCTATCTATATCTGTCTGTCTATTTTGCTACAGGAAAGAGCCTTATGTATGGGTATGAAGGCTCTGTTACAGTTTTTCTCAATCGCTATGGCACATTTTTCTAAACAGTCTTAACATTTTCTAAACTGTAAGTTCACAAGTTCAAAAGTAGTTACATACCCAAAACATTAAATTTATGCTTCACAACCTAGTTATTGTGTCAGTAAATTGGCCAATGACACTAAAATAAAAATAGTTTTTGTCATCGTTTGAGCCACACTGGTCAAAATGTTTAGATGTCGTTTCACCATGAATTCCAGAATCACACAATTTTAAATTTCCCCTAAAGAAAGAGAGAGTGATTGGGGATAAGAAATATAACATGTTGGCTATTCAAGAATTGTATTTGTTATTTGTCTTATGATACTGTCAACAACATAAAAATGTCTCAGAGAAAAATAGGCAAATTAAACACAAAATCTGTCACTCAAAATTATAAGACAAAAAATAAATAAATGAAAACTGTTGGATTACTAGCTATACAGCATTTTTTTTTTGTACTGCACATTCATGGAAGAAATGAATGTTTGCTGACTGACAATGGTTTCAGTGGGCTACCGAACGTCTCTCCTCCAAAATCCGACCTCAAAGGCTGAATGGTCTCTCTGAAGGGGCACTCGTGGCCGGGATGCAAAGAACATATCTTTTTTCAGGTTGCTCAGGATAGGGGACTAGAGCCTGTGTGAATGGCACCACTGCAGAAAGTTTTTTCACTTCAAGTTCAAGAGCGGTTGCGCTGTTGTCAGACCACCCGCTCCCGTCCAAAGTACACCAGAGTTACCGACCGCTACGTCTTTCATTTGGAAATTTAATCCCCCACCTCAAGAAATCTGATTGGGTATAGTGTATAGACCCATATAGTGAGACTTTTGGAAAACACTGGGAGAGCGTGCCTTTTCCAAGTAGAAAGGAACGCTAAGGAGACCACAACCTGTCCGTAAGGAGGTAAAGTAGAGATTACACATAGAGTGGCAGAGTGGACTCTGCTCAGAGAAAGACACGGGCTTGCCGACAGGGAAGTCGTACCGTGAAACAATACACATTTGGGATCACCGTTGGGATCACAGCATATAGGCACCTAGCCTAGTATAGGTATCAACCACTAGACGTACTTCCAAGTGTTGGGCCTGGCATCAGACGTTTCCACCACATCTGACTGCCACAGGGTGCTGGAGGAAATCTAATAGGGTTCGCCAGATGGGGAACTCACTTGAGTTTGGTTTGGTACGCCAAAACTATGGCATCCACTATCCTGTGGGCCAGTCTCTGTTTAGAGACAGGCTGCTCCTCATCCTCCATGACTTTGCACAGTGTCTGTGTGACTAGGTACACTGGGGGAAACACATACTTGTGTAGGCCCAGCTGTGTGCCAGCACATCCGTGCCGAGGGTCCCCTCGGTCAGAGAGTAAAACAACTGGCAGTGGGATGTGTCCAGAGAGGGAAACTGGTCTACCTGTGCTGCTCAGAAACGTCTCCAGATCAGCTGGACCACCTGGGAATTTAGTCTCCACTCACCCGAAACAACATTTATCAAGTGCGTGAGAAGGCATTGCGTCCACAAACCGCACAAGCTGCCGGCTGGCGAGAGAATAGGGGGATGAGAGTGGCAAGGCATAGTGTCGCACACTACCATCCATGATCTCTTTATTGATAATTCGGGTACCACTGGCTGTTGCATTAATAACCTCCGTCTGCTTCTGTGCAGCCGAGAACCGTCTCGATGAAGAGGCTGGCCTGGGAGATCGGGGAGTGGAAAAACGGTATTTATCGCTCTTCCTCATATCTGCCATGTTCAGCCAGAGATGGTATTCCTGGACCATCAGAGAGGACATAATCTGAACCAGGGAGCGCACAGTGATTTTCGTTGCTCGTAAGGCAAGGTTCGTCTCTATGCGCAGCTCCTGCATCAGCCCTGGGTCAGAACTACCCTTGTGCTAATCATTGAGAGCCTTGGCCTGGTACAGCATGGTCAGCGTGGGCCGCCCCGAGATAAAATGTGAAATTGAGAAGAACTGAGTTCATATAAAAACCAACTTGATAACAGTCATTTATTTTATTTATACAGTTTAGCGTTACAGGGACAGTGCACATTAATAAACATTTATGTCAATGTGCCAGTTTAGCCAACTTGGCTAATTTTCAGCTGTAGTCCACATTGCATGTCATATTGCAAAACTTGCTTTTAGAGTTTTGTATTCTAAGGCAATGACATAAGTGTGACAGATAAAACTATTACGGTTGTTCGTGTGAGATAATCCATCCATCAGTGTTTTTGGGAAACTTCTGCTTTCAGCTTGTTGTCTCCCCAGATTTGTGCAACTGAGGTAGGTGCTCTCTTTAGTTATTTAAACAATTTATTTTCCTTGAAAGCAAAGATGGGTCTCACTTATATAGTTTGGTTGATACAGGGGCTGGTCTGGCTTACCTTGCACTCCCCTAATGCTAAATTGGTTAACAAGCAGTAACATGGAGAGTGTGTTTCTGTAACGATCACCAGTGAGAGATCCATCAGAGGGCACTCCAACCCGGACAATCACCACACATCCACATACTCCATTCCCCATGATCCTTTGCCTAGACCATCATCAATTATCACATTCACGTGTGTATCATTATGCTGTTTAGCTCACACTATAAAAGCCTGGTTCATTCTGTTAGTCTCTGCGAAGTCTTGATAGTTGTTTCGTTGTTTCTGATCTTTCCCTGTTCCTTGGATTCCCCTTTTTGCCTGTCTCCCTTACTTTGTGTGATTATGACCTCTTGCCTGTTATCTGGATTATGTCTTTGGATTACCCTTTCAAAATAAACTGCATTTGGATCCTCAACCTTCGTGTCTCAGAGCACTACGTTACAGTTTCATTAGTGTAAAATCCTCGTTTTGCCAGATCTAATCTACACATCTTCTCATTCTTTCCAAGCTAAATGTAGTGACCTTTAAAGTATGATGGATGACGTCTCTAAATATCTGTTTTCATATAGTAGATCCAATTATAAATTAATTCAACCAAAACACAAGATCCAAGCCAGGCACACTAACAATATGAAGTCAGTTTAGACCAGTAATCATTATTATGAATTGAAATAAGGAACCTGTGATGGGTGTGATACATCTTGACATGTCGTCATCATTATTAGATGTGGTTGTAATGCAAGCAAAAATTATGAATTTATGAACACATGCAAAAACAAGAGAGAACCAACACAACATTATTAACTGATTAGGTTGTAGTCAATGTATGCTTTTCCCTGTGAGATTTTTGATTTTATATGCTTTTTTCATACTATAGTAAAATAAAACTTGTAGCTGTAGTTTGCCTTTCTCTTGCCAAATAATTTTTGTCAGATAAATATATGTATACCATGTATTCTCCCGATTTAGTTCAGTACTTTTCCAGTTCTGGTTTATGACTTATGTTGGTTTGCTATTTCTCTCCTGCGATCTCCTGACTGTTTCTTTATTCCAAATAAAGACTTTTGTTGTGCTACTCCTACGTCTCGTCGTGCGTGCTGCAAGCCATCCCCGGACACTTTACTTCTGAAGCCTTTTTTCTTGAAATGCAAACAGATAATTAATTATCAGTTAATGTTCTCAGCTGGATTAATACTAGTTTGCCATTAAATTAAAGTAACATGAGCACATCGAAAGCACTTACCTATAAACCACTTACAAATACATTGCTTAATCTGTGAAAAATACTGCAAAGTTATATAGACGACAGGAGCTCAAACTATAGTATAGGATGGCAGAAAAGAACATGTTTACGGCTCAGTTTTCCCCCTATTTCACAGCACGTAAATGTCAAGGCGCAGGGTTGTTGTTTCTTTTTTTCTCTCTCTGGCGAGATGGGGAGAGGGGTGGGATTGGCGCTTCTGATTTCAAAACCTCCCTGCATTATAGACAGCTTCTTGGACATTCATGCCAAGGTTAAAATTTCCATTGCTAATATGAACTTTGCATAAGTGCTTATAATGGTAGCATCCCGTCTGCCTGGTTATTGTTTTTCCACTGAAGTGAAGCAAAGCCCTGAAAATTCCTGTGCAAATATAAACTTTGCTTAAGTACTTATATGGCTGTTTTCTCTCCCCCATATGGCAGCCAAAGGCACAAAGCCCGGAGAAAATACAAAGCAGCTCCGCTTAGCCAGTCTCCACCCACAGACAAAAGACAAAGCTCTTCACAGGAGTAAAGTCCCTTTAAACAGTTAACAGGAACGCAGATCTCCTAAACGTGACAGTGTTTGACAATGCTTTGATTCTCGTCTCTACGGTGGTGCGTCTCACCCGAGGAAACCGCTAGGATGATGAACTCTGAGCGTTTTCGGCGTATTTATTTTTATGTGTGTTGTTGTTTAACTACGAAACATTGTCAGGGCTTATGATAATCATACTTTAAGTGATAATGATTTAACAAATGAAACGTCTATTGATTAAACCATGCTGACATGATGGTTTAATAATTCATGGCGTACAGCCTTCAGAAATCACACACAGGCAAAACAATATTCAGACTTTTTTAGTAAAATGTTTGTTTTCAATAAGTGTTTATTTTTATTTTTTAACTATTTAACTTTTATAGACCAGAATAATGAATCTGCATCTGATTGTCTGAACCAAGAATTGGATCTACAGCAAATACTGTAGTTTGAAACATTTTATTCTGTAGCCTGTATAATTTTACTCTAGAAGTGCATATTAAACACGTTTTTAGGTAAATGCCTTTATTGATGTGCTTTGTTGTGAATTGATGAATTTATAATTATTGCACTAAACTGCACTTTGCCCATTTTCTGTATTTTGGCACCAAAACTGAACGAAAAGACTATGGGCCCTCTTTTAACGACCTGAAACGCAAGTGTCAAAGCGCAAAGTGCAAGTAACTTTGTGGGCGGATCCCGGCGCTTTTGCTATTTTCCCGGCGGGATAAATGCCTCTTGCGCCTGGCGCAAATCTAAAAGGGGTTGGTCTGAAGTAGCTTCATTATCCATAGGTTTGGTTTGGGCGTAACGGGAAACAAACCAATAAGAGCTTTATATCACATTCCCTTTAAGAGCATGATGAACGAGGTGCGCTTGTTCCATGGCGCAATACTATTATAACAGCGCATTTACCAGGCGCGCTTCAGAATTGGTTCACAGCCGAGGAGATCAATGTTCTCGTCAGGGCCGTAAAAGAAAGAGAAGTGACATTGGGGTTGGGACAAACCCACCCAAATTAGCTTCGGTTAAACATGCATATAATAATTTGGGTAAATAAGCTTTATGCCTATTTTCCCCATTGTCATGGATACAACAATGATTTCCCTCGTGTTTTAATATTTTTCCTTACAATAATGTATCATTTGCAAAAAGTTAAATGCATCTGTGTAGATGAGAGAATCATCTACAGTGTATGCGCGTTGTTCACACTCTGTATTATGGCCAAGCATGCGCGCTTCAAATAGCATCTGAATGTACGCGCAACGCGCCATTGACTTTAGACTAGGTTTTTTCTGGTCAGTGGCGCAATTGTTTTATAGAACAGCAAAATAGCATGAGGGAAAGTTTGCGCCGGAACACGCCTCCTCTTTGAACCGCCCCGGGGAGCGCAAGTGTATTTCTTAGTTAACCGACGTGTGTCTGTGGAGGGAAACGTCCGCTTTGCGCGGGTGCAAAATAGGAATGATACATGCGTCAGTGTAAAAAATCATTTGCGCCGGGTGCAAGATAGGGACCTATGTGTTTAATTTTGATGGGGGGAAAAGGCAGCTCATTGTTGGTTATATATGTGTTTTATCTTGAGGTGTCACATGACATCGCATCCCTCTGCCTCAGACAGACTGTTAATTAGCCTGTTAATATATTAGAGCACTGCATCGATAACACGGCTAATCCTATCACAGCGCTGCATTGATCTCAAACTGAGCATGCTGACAATAAGTGCTTTCAGCAGCGCGCCGCTCAATAGTGCTCACACAATCGGCTCTCTCGCAGCTAATTGGCTAAAATAAGCCAAACATTTTGATTTCTCTCTCCAGCTTAGATCAATGGTGAGCGTTGCCGCAGAATTCAGATGACTTTCTTAACAGTTTGTGGCTGTTTCCCTCCACATATTTAATCTGCCTTCATCTTGACTGATGTTTTTCTGTAGTTTTGACCAAGCCACAGAATAGCATAATACCATAAAATGGAAGTCTTTTCTTCCCTATTGTGACATATATCCGGGTGAAACACTTCTAGAACAAGAACAAATGTGGGCGGGGCTTGATTTTATCCGTGGGGAATTGATTGGATGGTTGTGGTTCGCTATTGGTGGATCTCATGTGAGTGACAGGTTGCCCCGCCCTCGTCATCAGAGGGGAAGTTATTCTGATTAAAGTTTATGAATTTACAACAATGATGTGCATTGATATTTACAATAAACAAGGCAATGTTCCTTTGTCAATATTGATTCATGCTGACTTTAACCTTATAAAGCCTTCTCTATTATATTTGATATGCATATTTGATTTCTTAGGCCTTATCAACATGATCAAATCTGCTTTTTATAAAGTAAACGTTAGAATATATTTTATGTTGTCAGTGATATGTAAAGACAAACACTTACTGGACTGAAGCAACTTTTTGTTTACTTGATTATCCGTACATAATTTTCTAGAAAAATCATGTTCAAATGTGTATCAAATGTGATCCATCAGATTTTTTGGGAGAATTTATTTGTTCATCTCTCAGTCATATTGCGTTGCCCAAATCTCAATAAAAATAAATTTGATGATAATAAATCCAAGCATTAAAATATACTTAGACATATTATTGGGAGATCAAGTGTCAACTGATATTTATATGATTTAATGTAAGTAGTCTGTTATACTGCCTTAAAGATATCATTGTTTTACATTACAAGCATCAGAATTTCATCTTACTTTTTGTCCTTATAAATATCAGCTCCAAATTACATATTTTTTCCCTCCTTGTGTATGAGCTCCATATTCTCACTTCATCTATATGAGCCATAAAAGCCTGATCAAATTTGACACTTGACTAAAAATATATATTTTTTTCTTTTCTTTTAATATTTTGTCAATAAACTGTTCAATAAACCGAACTATTCAATAAACTTCTGACTATTATTTCATGTCAGGCTTTACATGGTTAAAAATACTAGGCAGCACAGACTAGTAACAGCCATTGTTTGTTGTTTGTTGCTGGTCGCATTTGCAGTTTAATTTTCTTTAACCTCCATTTGGATCTCCTTTCCCTCTCCAATCTCCATTTCTCCCATCTTTCTTTATCATCTCTTCTCCCTCATTTCTCGTCTTCATCGCTCGCTCTGTCTTTAAGGCCCATCTGAAGCGCAGCTGGCAGCTGAATTAGTGCAGAGCAGCTGAGAGTCATAAATCAGAGACCGAGACTGAATTCCATCCGTGTCTCTGGCATTCACTCTGTCAGCCATGAAATAAAGACGTAGCGATGCAGGGGGTCAGAGGTGTCAGTCCTCAACCAACTCACACCCTTCCCGACCCCTCGGTAAACATACGCCGGTCAGCCCAAATCCCAGATCTCTCTCCTCTCGATCGCCCCTCCACCAACGACACGGCACTGGATGTACCTGGCTCAGGGCCGGAGTCTCGTTTCGTTTGTGTGGTCCCGTTCGCTCTCGGCACACGGGTCGGCCTCGTCCTGTGACGGGAACCTGATACTGAGACAGTGTGTCTGTAATGATGTCAAACATGCTGTGGTTATGTGGCCCCTGCAGAGAAAGCACCTGCCTTTAGCACCACACTCACATTCATCACAGACAGTTGGTCACACACACACACACACACACACACACACACACACACACACACACACACACACACACACACACACACACACACACACACACACACACACACACACACACACACACACACACACACACACACACACACACACACACACACACACACACACACACACACACACGTGCACATGTATCATGGAGACTTTCCATAGGCATAATCATTTTTATACTGTATGAGCTGTATATTCTCTCTCCTTACACTAACCCTAGCCATCACAGGAAACTTTATGCATTTTTACATTTTCAAAAAACATCACTTATTATGATTAAGAAGCTGTTTTCCTCATGGGGACCAAAAAGTGTTATTTTGCCATCTTTGTGGGGACATTTTGTCCCTATAATGTAGGACACACACACACACACACACACACACACACACACACACACACACACACACACACACACACACACACGTCTGGTTCGCTATCTTTGTGGGGACTCTCCATAGGCATAATGGTTTTTATACTGTACAAACTGTATATTCTCTCCCCTTACACTAATACTACCCCTAAACCTGCCCATCACAGAAAACTTAATGCATTTTTACATTTTCAAAATTCAAAGTTTAGTAGATTTATTAAAGCATTTCCCTCGTGGGGACTGCTGGCTGGTCCACACAGTGTGGGTGATCCTTGTGGGGACATTTGGTCCCAGCAATGTAATATAAACAAAGGCACACATCACACACACACACACACACACGGACACAAACCTTTCCACCCAGAGGTACATTATATTGCCCTTTTAAAGCTATTATTTTAAGTATCACCTTTGTTTCATGTCGCTGCAAGAGGGATAAATGTATTTTTAAAAAATAATGATGTGCACGGATTAATCATTTAAAATAAACTCTGCAATTCATGAATATGCTAATTAACCCCAGCCTCCCGCCAGCTCAGAGATTCATTCGGCCAACTTACTGAGGTAAACGCTGCACAATGGTATCGCTCTTTACAACGTTGGACACAAAATTAATTAATATGATTTGCCTTTTGCTTGACTATGTTATCAAACAGCTAATAATGTCTTTCTAATGCTACACAAACCATGTTCCCATTCTTCATCTCAGAGTCAGACAGAAACACTTTGAACAGCTCAGAACGTCAGTGGAGATAGGCATATAGTTCATCATAACATCGTAACAAACATCATACATCCGCTATATTGCTAAATCTACCCGATTTTTCCAATCAACAGAAAAATATACCGGGAAAACCTGCCATCTCTCGAGACTCCCCTGCTAGTTCGGTGTTGATGATATCCTAAAGCCCCGCCCACCTAATGACCTGATTGGTTACAAGGTAGTTTTTGACATCAGAAACACCAGCGATTTCAAACCGTGTTTTTGAGACTGTCTTTGGTTCACTGCAGTTTTAAGGAGAAAATACTCAGCAATGGCGTTGACTTATGAATTTACACATGGTTTGTCTTAAAGCATATTAAAAACACCACATAAAAACAACATTAAAAGCTGGATTTTCACCACAGGGGGACTTTAACCATTTGACCCCCACCACACCATCTCATGTTATCTTGCTGGAGTAGCAAGAACTGTTTGACGCTTGTCTGAGCAGGGTGAAAGGTCACGCAGGGTATGGAGACATGTTATAAGGCTTTTCTTTAATTGTATGCATGGCCTTAGTCTGTCAACCAGTGCACTGTTTACAAAGTCCCTTTCAGCCTGACTGTAAACCATTGCGTGCTTAGCTGAAGTGGCCACCAACTCAACTGTGAACACAAACAGCTGTCTATTTACTCTCTGTCAACTAAATGTCGAAACACTATCTCTTTTCCTCACTTACACACCTGTCATACATCCTTCCGTACGGCCAAGACGAGGGGCAACATCAAGGGCTGAAAATGAAGCTGATTAAAAGCCTGTCTCCAGTTTAATGGCTGGAGGGATTGAGGATGTGGCTGATGAGACTAAGACTAGGTCTGCGAGAACGAACTGCAAGTGAAATGCCACACTGTAAAACACGTACTGTATTTCATCCTTTAACCTCTGCTTTGAAGATGAACAAAGGAGTCCGTTGTCACAGGGATAAACTCAAGAGACGTCTCGCCCACACAAGAGGGAAGCTCAGATGGGCCGATCTGGCATTCAACGTCCCAATTCTGATGTCCTGTTGAACATATTATGCCAAATTCAACATGCAGTGGAATAAAGAAAATGTCTGCCACATTGCAAAGACAACAAACAGAAGTTCAACCGGTTTGTTGTCAGATGGGGACAGCCAGGAATGATGGACAACACGGCAATGGGCCCTTTCCATAGAAATATTGAGTTACACTTTATTTTGATGGTCCACTTTAGACATTCAGTTGACTATGAGTAACTTTGCAACTTTGCAACTACATCATTTCAGTATTAGTAGACTGTCTGCTTAATATCTGCTAACACTTTATTGTGATGATCCTCACATTATACTGACTATAAGTAACTTTGTAAGTACGTCAACTTATTCTAGTAACCATAACCCCTTATTCTACTATCCCTAACAGTCTACTAATAGGCTACTCGGCTAATAATCCAGTGAGAGTTAGTTGACATGTAGATGAAACCATTACTTAAAGTCAAAAGGATATATATATCAAAATAAAGTGTTACCCAATATTGCCCAAGGACCCATTCATTCAAGATAGCCCTGACATATGTATATCCCATGTTCACCATAATGGTGCTGGTTCTTGGCCATACAATATGCAAACCTCTAACCTGTGTTTCCATTGACTTTTAAAGCAAAATTAATTTTGCTACATATAAAAAGGCTGCTTTGTATGTAGTTACATGAATTTTGCTTTAAAAGTTTAAGAGTTTTGAGAACATACTTTAACATCCAAAGCAATTTAATTAAGTCTTTATATTAATATTTGTTCAAATACTTAAGTATACGGTTTTTGGATATTCTACTTTACTTGAGTATGTAGATAATATTATTTTAGTTGACTTTTTCTTCACTACATTTTAAAGACAGAATTGATATTTTTACTCAATACATTTTCTCCAGACCCTTTCTTGTTACATTTGCAGCTGCAAATCGCCCCCAAAAAAATGTATAGCCTATAACATGCTCTCACACGATTATTTTTTAACATTTTGGGAGGAGTAAAATCTACATGTGTGGCTTCAATAACCAGATGCATTTACACTTTTCCAGTTTCATCTTGATTGCGTCCCAGACCACCTCCTGAAGTGGTTTAAGGGATCGGATTTAAATCCGTTTCGGAGGGCATTTACATCTGCTCTTTTAATGATCTGATAGCTATCCAATCCGAGAAAACGCATCAGTATGAAATGCATGTAATTTTATGTGCTTCCAGTGTAGACAGATTATACTGAAAGCATTCACAGAGATTGACTCCCAGTTTAAATTTTGATAAGCATTCAGAAAGTGTTTTTAAGAAGGCGTATCGACGTCTAGGTTTATAGAGGAAATTGAGGAGTTTTAATATTGAAAATGACATTCTGATAGTGGTGTATAAATCACTTATCGAATCTGTGCGCACTTTCAATATTGTATCCTGGTTCAAGTCTCTTTCTGTTAAATGCAAAAATAGACTTTTAAGGATTATAAATTATGGTTGGTAAAATTATTGGTGAGAAACAAGTAACCCTGTCTGATCTTTACACTGTGGTAGTGAAAAGGGAAAGCCTCCGTTATTGTGACAGACTCTTCACATCCCCTGCATAGTTCATTTCATGTACTTCTGTCTGGTAGACAATATAAAGTACCTTTGGTGAAAAAGGCCAAGTATAAGAAGACTTTTATTCCAACTGCCATTGATATTTTAAATAGGAAATAGGGGGAGGGGGTGTATCTTAAATTGTGTGGTTGTCTCTTGTATTTTTTGTCTAAAGACAATTTTCTACCCCCTGTGGGGATAGACAATAAAGCTTTTTTGAATTTGAATTTTTGAATTTGAATTTAGTTTTGTACAATCTAGATGTGTTTTCCATTAGTCTAGTCAGAGTGAGTTGTTGTTGTCCTGAAAACTTGTAGTTGTAGGCAGTGTGACGTTGTCCGACCATTGGCGCTTCTTGGTTCAAGTCGTAATTTTTCCATTGCAGAACTGCTATTTCTCCAGTGGATGTGCATGGAACGGGGCCAGATCTGACACTTGCTCTGGCACCTGTGATGGTAATGTGGGACTTGCCATTACAAGCAACCTGATCACTCCAATTTCTCCATCTGATTGGATGTTGTTTATGTGGCAAAATATATTCTGACTTTGTGGGGGAAATGAGAGAGAGGCACATTCAGAACAGAAAGAAATATGGGACATTAGAGAGGTTCACCTTTGTAGCTCCTGCAGCTTGTTGGGGAAATTTAAGACTTGGCGAAATGGCAGACGTGATGATGAAATGTCAGTGACAGTTTTACTGTTATTTGGGTGCATCTTGGGCCCACTCTTCTCTCGCACACAGCTGTTACATTACCAGCAATTAATGGCCATTCGCATGACAAGCGTGATTTGATATGCCCGCTTGAAAGAGAGAGAGGAAGGGAATGTAAATTACAAAGTTTAATGAGGCCTCTGATTTTAATACCTGCTGCACATACCCTCCACATCTGCCAAGTCACTCAGCGCGACGCCTTCTGAGAAACAATGAAGCTTACCTTACAGGTATAACAAGACATTACCGATCACAGCCAGCTGGCGCATAAACTTGTGAGATACTGTATGACCATATGAGGAAACTGTCACGTGCAGAAAAATGAATAGGAGAACCCACAATCCACTGTCTGGCAGCTGTAAGAAAAAAAGCCATACAACAAATTCAAGTCATTATTCGCTAAAAATCTCATTTGCACCCATTAAAAACTTGCTAGCTCAAAGCGATGATGCCAAATGCCATTGTCTCTCGAGTGTCTTGCCACCATTTAAGACATGCCCAGTTTGAATGAATGAGAGCCATGGCTTAGAGCATTGCTACCCAGACTAAATTTTCATGCTAAGAACCAGCTAGATGAATCTATCTTGAAATAATGTAATGTAATTTTGATCAAAATCTGGCCAAAATATGCATTTGCCAGTGCAAACTATCAGGAAAGCTTTGCACCAGCAGAATAAACACCTTTAAACTGTCATTGGTCAGTGACGATTACGATTATGTAACGATGTGTGCTAAATCGTACATATTTTACAAATTGCCCAATTCGTATGAATTCGTACGAAGTACCCACCCCTGACCCCGCCCCTAAACCTATCCATCACTGGGGTTTAGACAAATCGTACAAATTCGTACAAGTGAGGTCGGATGAATCCATACGAATTAGCCACCTCGTACAGTTTGTTTGCTCTAAGGGTTGCTATTCTTGCATAGAAAGATTACTCTGTGGGGTTCCTCAGGGGTCCATTCTTAGACCCTTACTATTTCTCATTTATATAAATGATTTGTCAAATGTTTCAAATATTCGTCTTCCAATAATGTTCGCTGACGATACAATGTTAGTTTTCTCTTATTCAAATTTTAATATATTGATTAAGAATGTAAATTATAGTCTAATTGATTATGCTAATTGGTTTAATGTAAATAAATTATCTTTAAATATTAATGAATCTAATTTTATTATTTTTAGTGGTAAAAAATTATACCCTAAGGATTTATCAAAAATTCCAATTGAGTCCACTGAGGAGCATAAAAGTGTCAACTACAAAATCCTAGGAGTTGTTGTTGATGAGAGCCTGAGGGAACCAGCCCAGTCTCATCCCAAGGCGTCATCTAACTGACGATTTTGACCATGTTTGACCATGCGTCAACATGCCGACGCACATGGCACCCTTTAATATGAGACGCGCCTCCTAGTGGTCTAGCCCTAACCCTACCCCAGACCTAAACCTACCCATAACGGAAGCGTCATCTAACTGACGCTAAAGGGTGCCATGTGCGTCGGATTTAGAAGCATGGTCAAAAGCGTCAGTTAGATGACGCCCGAGGATGAGCGTCTCATATTGACGTTTAAAGGGTGCCATGTGCGTCGGATTTAGACGCATGGTCAAAAGCGTCAGTTAGATGAAGCCTTGGGATGAGACTGTGTGGGAACACACTGACTATGTGAGCGGAAAAATACATAAATCTACTGGTATAGTAAGGCGAGTTAGGCATCTTGTTACTCTCTACTATTATACATTTATCTAATATTGTAATATTGTTTGGGCAAGCACTTTTTCAGCTACTCTTCAAAAAAGATTTTCCTTCAAAAACGTTTTGTTATGATTGCAACCTGATCAAATGCATATATACTTCATCTGCGCTTTTATTTCAGAAACTTCAAGTTCTTACTATTTATGATATCAATATTTCTCAAAAATGTGTTTTAATTTTTAAGATATATTCAAGTGAAAATAACATTCCAGAGCAATTTAAAATGTATTTTAAAGTAAATTCACAGGTTCACTGTCACTTAAATCGTCAATCTACAGATTTTCATCTTCCAAAATTTCTCACTTGTAGAGGTCAATACTCAATAAGATTTAGTTTAGCTCTTTCTTTAATTTTAAAGTTTCTTTTTTTTCCTTGTTGTTTAAGGGTTGGCTTAAATAAGCCCTTTGGGGGTTTCTGCCTCTCCCTGCACAGTATTTGGATTGTATTTTCTTATTGTATATATTTAACATTTGTGCAATTAAACTAACTTAAAATTAAAAAACATTACCAGAATGATGTTGAATTTTTTTTTTTCATAGGACTGTCACTTAGATTGCTGTAGAATAAACTGACCTGACTTAGGATACGTTTACACAACAACGATATGCTTGAAACTGAGACGTTTTTCCTTTGAGTTTTCCGCGTTCAGACGACACCAAATGATCCCCATTCACACTGATCCGTGAAAACGGATAAAACCCCCTGCCAGGCCATTGGATGGAGATGAAACACTGCAGACTAAGTAACTGAGTAGCTAACTCTTGTAGCAATCTGTCTAGATCCAAAACAAATTTCCCCATTGGGTAGACAAATAAAGATACTTTGACTTTTGACTTTGAAACCAGGGGTCTCCAACCCCTTATACGCCCTAAAAGTATGAACTCTTTTTGTGAAGAAAAAGTAGATTCTTTTGATTGTGTAGCAAAAAGTAGATTGCGTCTTTAACGGTCGCTCTCTGTTGCATCCTGTCACAGTAATCTGGCCTGTCAATCATCATGTCACAGTTAAAATCCTCCACATTTCATTTCCTACCGAATGCAGAAGCACGTTGATCTGCAGTCCTGGGTCTTTCATGCGGAGACTCTCCTCATATTAATGCATAATGATGCATTTAAAAGTTAATGGCCAAACAGATCTTTATAAAAGTCCACATTGTTATTGCAGATTAAATATAACACGGATAACATTAAATAAATATTTTTTTTATCAGCTTAAACTTTGATTATTAGTCACTCAAACCTTTATCTAAACCTCTCACAGTTGGTCACGGACATCCGCCATGTTTTGTAGTTTTTTTTAACACTTTTTACTCGTGTTTGTAGTTCCTCCTCCAAAGCGCAATGGGTTGTGGGCAATATTAACCTTTATAGTGTCACGGTTCCACACTTCGAAAATCCACTGAAAATAGTAGACCATCCGAGGACTTCTAGCATCCTCTTTTCAACATACTACGCCTTGGGACACACTTATTTTAATCTCAGATACTGTTTAGGATGGATATATGGACATTGAGAGGGTTGGAGATCCCTGCTATAGACTGAACACGTAATATGCATGTGCATGACGTCATCGTCTGCAGAGATTCGTGTTTTTGTCGTTTACAAGGAGACACTTTGAAACCCGTTTTCAAAACTTTGCGTTTTCAGGCCCCCAAAACGCCATTGTCGTGTAAACGAATGGCCAAAACGCATTGTAACGCTTTATAATAACTGTACACTATTAATCATTAGTAAAGCATGAGTATACAGTTAATTCATCATTTATAAAGCATCAATAGACATTAATAAGCAGTTTATAAATACAGCTATAAATTCTTTTTTTCTTTATTTATAAGCATATATATAATGTGTTTGATAATTGTATTTTCATACTTTGTTAATGCTTAATTAATCATTTCTAAATCAAGTATGGAATTATTTACAAACCAGTTATTTAAGAGTTGTCAGTGGTTCATAAGATCACTTAGAAAGTAAGTAAATGGAGTAAATTCGGGTAGTCATAAAGCATTTAGTAGTGGTCAGTTAACTATTTTTGTGAGCTCATCTAAAGTGAGGATTATTCATGCCTTGTAAAGCATTTATAAAGGAGATTTAAAGACTCAGTTATCTTCTAAACAGAAAAATGAAACAAGCACAACACAGTGATACAGAACATATACATATTTAACAGCCTTTAAATCTCCTTTATAAAAGGCATAACTAGTCCTCACTTTAGATGAGCTCACAAAATAGTTAACTGACCACTACTAAATGCTTTATAACTACCCGAATTAACCCTGAATTACAGTATAAATACATCTTAATAAAGCATTTATTAACACACTAAGTAACTATTACTATATGTCTGAATAATAAGATGTATGAATGTACATTTAGATAGTTTATTAATCATTTACTTACACTTTCTAAGTAATCTTATGAAACACTGACAACTCTTAAATAACTGGTTTATAAATAACGCAATACTTCATTTAGAAATTATAAATTAATCATTTACAAAGTATGAAAATACAATTATTAAACACATTTTAGATATACTTTTAAATGAATAATAAAGCATTTATAGCTGTATTTATAAACTGCTTATTAATGTCTATCAATGCTTTATAAATAATGAATTAACTGTTTACTAATGCTCAACTAATGATTAATAGCGTGCAATTGCCGTTCGTTTACACGACAATGGCGTTTGGGGGCCACATTATATATGGCCATGTTCTAACATCCACAATCCACAAGTGTGTTTACATAAACCTGCAATTATTCCTGGTATCCATGAATAACTTTAGTTGTAACTGCTTGATGTTGCTTTGGACCTTGATACCCAGAGGTGATGAAACTTTATAAGTCATGTATTTTTCATATGGTCCAACACTAATGTGTATAAGCTAGCCACTGGAATATCACCACCCTCTTAACCACGCTCAAATCTATCACTACTGGATCTATCACTGTTGGTTTGGGGGCATTACATAAACGCTGATATTTGAACCAATCCAGCGATCAAAGCAAACACTCACTCTGAGGAATCAATCAGAAACTCGAGTTGTCAGGTCAGGGCCAGAGCCGGCGACAGGTCCGAGCAGCCGGCGGCACAATCGATAGACCTGGAATGAGGTTTGGACTCGGGGTTGGGGGGGTTATGGATTGTGCAATTGAGGGGGAGGTGTGGTAAATGAACGGAGCCCATGCAGGCGATGTTTAATGTCCCTCTCCAGTTTCGGGGACGGATTGTGTCTTAGGACGCCCGCTTGGCTGTATCAATATGGCAGTAATAGGTGTGAGCCGTGCCGGACTGATAATCACTAGAGCACAGAGAGGTCTGAAACACTCCTGATATCTGCACCCAAAACACACAGAGTTACTTATTACAGAGGTCAGTCTATTAAATCACTCTCTGCCGTGTTAAAACTTGCACAGACTGTTTCTACACACATTAACTAATTCATTAGCCAATAACAGAAGCTTATGCACTGACTAACAACACTTTCAAATACATGGAATAACTCTAGCTTGGGCACATAATGTTATATAAGATATTAACGTAAAGAAAGCAACGGCAGCTTTGGTGACGCTTTACAATAAGATTCCATTAGTTAATATTATTTCATCTTAGTTAATGTTCACTGAAACAATACAAAGTTTATTTTTATTAACTAAAGTTAAAAAGATGAATAAATACTGTAACAAATGAATTGATCAAATCAGGATCAAAATGATAGTTTATATGCAACCTTGATTTAATCTAGTTTAATCCTGATTGGTGCAACCCACCCAAAAGTGTCAGGTGACACGTCTTCAAGGTTCGATTTATTCTACAAGCCACGAGGAACATGCTGCGTGTGAACGTTATATATACATCATGCGTGTGTAGTTATGTATACACTATATATACATGTGTGTGTGGAGAAAGTAGATCACCCTGAACAATATTTGGCTCCTGCTTCGTCAGACGTCTCAGTAATGCAGACGTCCCGTCTGGGCTGGAGCGTGCCAGATCAGCAGGAGGTCAACTTCTTTTTGTGAACTTTTTAACACCTATCGACCTCCCGAATCATTCATGCAAAAGTCTCTTCTCTGAGTGTATTTTCCTTGTCATTGACACATGGAAAAATCTAGAGCGTCCAGGGACTCTTTAGGCACCGGTTCAATGCTTATATGTCTTCGAAACACAGCTTTCACTATATTTACTCTGGTCTGTACACACCTACTGGTCTAATACACCATCAAACATATCACGCTGAGGATGAGAAACCACATATATAACAGTTGTGCTGATTCATATTTTTGAGAAAACGGTGAGTTTTTTTTCCCCCCAGAATTCTTTGATGAATAGACAGTTACAAATAGAAACAATAGCATTTATCTTTTGTATAATTTCGTCACTATCACTTTTGATCAATTTAATGCATCCTTGCTGGATGAAAATATGAATCTCTTTCAAAATAAAATAAAAACTACGTTAACACTTTATTTTACAGTGTCCTTGTTACATATGTTACATGTAATTACCATAGTAATAACAGTAAATTATGCATAATTACATGCAACTAACCCTCAACCAAATCCTAATCCTACCCTATCACTATAGTAAGTACATGTAGTTAATTAATATTACTCAGTACTTAAATATATAATTACACTGTAACAATGACACCTTAAAATAAAGTGTAACCAAAACTTCTGACCCCAAACTTTTATATATTTGCACTGCATCATGAACTTAACAATACAACCTTCAATTTCAAATATGTTGCGACTAACATTAAATAACATTAATAAATGTTGTAGAAGTTCATTGTTAGTCCATGTTAACAGCTTAAATTTGAGCTAATGTTAACAAATGAAACCTTATTGTGACATGTTACTAATGCATTTACACAGAAATTACAATTAATGAAATTAATAGTTAAAATAGAAATGATGAATCTACAATGAATGAGGATGTTCCATGAACGTTGCACTCATAACGTTTTATGATAACATTAAGAAAACGCTCAGCAAATAATATTAACATTATAAGGACGTCCCGAGAATGTTATTCTAAGAACATTTTCTTAAAAAAATTAATCAAGCACAAATAATGTCATTACGACATTCCAAAAACGTTGTTTTCTCAACATTAAAAGAACGTATAGGCTATTAGCTATTATAAACATTATAGGAACATTCCATAAACATCACTTTGAGAACGTTTTGTCCTAACATTTACATAACTTGTAAGGAACGTTAGTGACAGTTCTGGGAACGTTCCCTGTTATCCGGGCGGTGGAGTTTAATGGTCCTGAGAGACCTTGTTAGCAAAGTGGCAGCAATATAAAAGAAGAGTGTCTGGACAGGTTAAAAAATCCTGCTGTCAGGACAAGCGTAAATCTTCCAGAAATCACCGCTGCTTCTGCCTGACCTCAAACCGAGGCCTTTGTGTTCCCTCTTTATTTTACGACGGAGTAAAAGTGTGAACTTGCACTCTTTGACAGTGATTTAGAGCAGAGTTTTGCTTCAGAAACCAACGCTTGCATCGGAGTTACATGAAGTCTTGACCCAAAATTATGACATATAGGCTGTAGAAGAAACACCAGCCCAACACGTGCTCAAATATTGTATTAGTATAATCCATATTACACCTCTGACATCAACATACGAAACATCCAGAGGCATTTTCTCTCGTCTTTTTAAGCTGATAAGCCTTTGCTATGCAGGATTGGTTGCTTTCAGCAGTTTTTCCCATCAGGACAGATCTACCACTTTTACCAGTTCACAACCACTGGTTTAATGTCTCTCAACATCAAAACAAATTAAGGGTCTTATATACAGTAGTTCATATGAAACTGATATTTATAAAAAATAAAAAAAAGGTAACACTTTACAATAAGGGTTCATTAGTTAACATTAGTTAAGTTATTAACTATCAATGAGCAATACATTTGTTTCAGTATTTATTATTTTTTGTTGATGTTAGTTAATAAAAATCCAGCTGTTCATTGTTTGCTCGTGTTAGTTCACAGTGCATTACACTGTA
Organism: Siphateles boraxobius; assembly: GCF_051911475.1. Lineage (NCBI taxonomy): Eukaryota > Metazoa > Chordata > Actinopteri > Cypriniformes > Leuciscidae > Siphateles > Siphateles boraxobius. The sequence continues at coordinate 2,077,181 of NW_027508722.1, read as the reverse complement.
AAATCGAATTAGTTGGACTAACTTAAAAAAAGCATGCAAACCGAGTGCGTTAAAAAAAACAAGTAAAGTGAAATAGGAATAGTATGTGGGACTGACAAATGCTTAGTTAGTATAGTTCACGCACACAAGAGTTCTAGTAACTAAAAAAGAACACTTGATAATTTACTTTAAATAAAATATAATTGTTACCATTGTTGTGTTTTACAGGCTGAATGTTGAAGTCTGTGTGACTCAAGTATGATCAATTACAAGATTGCCACAAATATACAAGGATTATATAAACTCAATTAAAAGTTTAGGACATAAGTGTTAGCAACGAGATTATAAAATATCATTAATTGACATGAAATATAGTTAAGTTATACATCATTCATTTATACATACCGGCACATAAAAACACATATATAATAATAAATATATATACATTCATATATATATATATATATATTGCATCGCTGCATCATGGGAAGAGAATTACAATATTATAAATGAAGTTCCAAGTGCCCAGACAAAGGGAACAGTATTCGCCACAATGGTGACTAAAACATTTTAGGAAAATCAACATTAATTTATGAAGTCAGCTTATGTGATGTTCTCTCAAATTTGTCAGTTGTATTGACAATTCAACATTCAGGATGACTTTGGGAAATGAGTGAATGCAAACAGAGAGAAATAACTGCAGAAGTGGAGGAAATGAGTGAAAAGTCAATTAAGATTTTCTCCGCCTCAAAAACCACACTCAAACTAATCAATTAATCTTAACTTGGGTTTTCTGAGTAAACAAAGCATAAGATGTGAATAGTACAGATTACTAGATTTTTACAATTAAGTTAAGACATTAAGTAAAGTTAACTAAAAAGTGTTAGTTCGAATCACTGTTGGATTTCACAGTGTAACTAATGTTAACAAATACAACCTCTGATTTTAATAATGTATTGGTAAATGTTGAAATTAATATGACTAAGATTAATAAATGCTGAAGAAGTATTGTTCATTCTTAGTGTATTAACTAATGTAAACTAATGAACCTTATGGTAAAGTGTTACCAAAATAAAAAGTTTGTGAGATACTATACTACCTGCAACTGGACATATTTAAGCTGTTCTGTTTTCTAAAACACATTAAAGCACCTTCCCAACGTATTTTAGACTAAAACAAACCTATTATCTTTGAACGTAAAAGTAGTTGAAAAGACAGTACTCTTTCCCAGGCGGTTTCTTCTCGTTCCCCATCATATATCGTCGTTCTCTTTGGGTTTGTCTGTTAAGTATTGAGCGAGAGAGGAAGTGGACGGTGGAAATGGCCCGAGGTGCGGGTGACCTCAGGTTTTTCAGTCAATAAAACACGGCACATGCTTTAAAGCCCATTTACACACTCCCTCGCTCTCGCAAATGCTTAACTTGACATATTAACATCTCATAATGGACACATGAACGCAGACACTCTTGAACATTCGCAGGGCTTGTTATGTAGTGAAATGTGTTGAACATTTTTAACGCCTGGGTTCTTGATTCCCCTGAACTGCCCGAGGTGCTCAGTATATACCGAACACAGTACGCTTTCTCTACTTATTCTCTGTGCAATGAGGCAAGCTATTTAACCATTTACAAGTGTGTGTGTGTGAAAATCTGTCCATGTATACGCACAGCTGGTCACAAGGTGTGAGCTGGGCCAACCGTGGGCACCTGGGCTGGGTAAACAGTGGTGGCGTGTGGGCTGATCAACTCCCTTTTCTGAACTTTCTCTTTCAGTCCAACAAAGCCAGACTAACACATGGCTTCACATCTGGAAGAGTTTGCCCGAGAAACTTAATTCGGTTGCAGTAATTTGTGTACTTCATGGGGCCATGCTGTTACTGTGTCGCAGGTTACACTTTATTTTACGGTGTCAGTGTTACAGTGTAATTATACATTTAAGTACTGAGTAATAATAATTACCTACATGCACGTACTATAGGGTTAGGGTTAGTTGCATGTAATAATGCATAATTAACTGTTGTTACTATGGTAAGTACATGTAACATGTAACAAGAACACTATAAATAAAGTGGGTTACACTTTATTTGAAGGTGTCATTGTTACAGTGTAATTAAATATATAAGTACAGTGTAATATTAATTAACTACATGTACTTAGGGGAGAGCGGGGCACAACCGAACACATTTTGGTTTTGGCTCAATTA